>NW_026623969.1:98431-127392 GCF_030028575.1 Malurus melanocephalus | reverse complement strand
TCCCTCTCCATCCTTTCTCTACCATTCAAGGATGTAATTTGCAGATACCTTAATGCTCTTGTCCATGCAAATACAGATAAAACAGATAAAARTAAATGAAYRCTTCAGTGTTTTTGATATTTTGCCCCAATGTACCCTCAYATATAAACAACTGCAGAAAGGGGTTCACACCACAGAAAGGGGCTCAGCCCTTGAAAAAGAATGTCTAATAATGAGCAAAGGCTGCCAGGATACAGCAACCCCAACACGAGGCCACCCAGTCATTGTAAAGAAAATCTTTCCATCTTACCTTGAGACACTCTTCTTGTTTGAAGAGATCCTCGCAATCCTTAGCCTGCAGGACAGGAGAATTAAGGCGCTCTTCCACTTCGGACAAGGCTTGCAGRAGGTGAAGGATCTCTGCCAGGTATGTAGAAGGCACGTGAGTGGTTTCCACAGTCCTAGTTTCAGTCATCACAAAAGTTGTATCTTCACGAACTGTTTGCTGGTATAGATATACAACAGAATGCTTCCTTTAGTTTTTTTAATACCAAACCAACTTATAACTTAATGCAATTTCCAGTTCACAACCCAGAAACAACCAAAAGTAACTTCCAAGGAAAAATGCAGGAAATATTTGAGGTTTCTGACACAGATCATTCATTCTCCACTTGTCTGTTTGTAAGAGCAGGTACTGAAATTAATCCATGTAAGAGAGTGAATTTTTTTTCTTCTACTCTCCAAAGAAAAGCAGATAGGAAACGCATAATTATGGTGTTACTAAGATTTTAGTGCAAGCGTTTTCATTTTAAATCATCACTCTGTCTGAAAAATCTGCCCTTCATTATAAAAATTGCATGCATGCCAGGTCTAAAATATTAAATAATTTCAAGTTATCAAGTAAAATAATGAGTTATGTACTAGACACAATTCCTTAAATAAAATGCAACACAAAACAACTACGTCAGCTCTACACTTTCAACACTATAYTTAAAACTTGCTCTTTAAACTAGGAAGAATGATTTGGAATTTTGTGATTTGAAAGGTCTTTAATGCATTCTTATTTTTCTAAGAAAACTCATCAACACACCTCTTCATTAAGGYAGGATTTTTTGTTGTTGTTTTGTGTGGTTTTGTATTTGTTTAATCTGGAAAAATATGAAATAGACACCCTATTCTGGAAGCACATGCATACACCAAATGTAAAGACATCCTAGAATGCTTTGGTTCTGAGAAAAACATTGATCTATGGCACTGAAAGCCTACTGACACATAAGGTGACAAAAAAGTGGCTGTTTATATAAATTCTCTGTATTTCCCATTTGGTTTGTTAATGAATTACAGATAAAAATGTAATAAAAGAAGTGTGCTTTGGAGCAGGGATTGGAACCTGTGATTACTTCTTTAACAAAACTCTGGATATTAGATCACCTGTATATCCATTAGAAAAAGCAAAATTTAAAATATCAATTATTTGTGGTTTCATAGGTTTGTTTACAGATTCCTACTGTGGAGCCAAGATCCTTTCTGTTTGAAGTCTGTCTTCTCAAAAATATAAACTTTAATTATTAAGGACCTCTAAGAATTTTACAAGTAATTGTTGGTAAATATTTAAAACTTCTATTATTTAGAAGCTTCCCTCCTAACAGAAAAGTAAGGATTTTGGAGCCATTTATGTGAAAGGCAATTGATCAATGATCCTGAAGAAAACAATACCATTATTTATCTACACRGTATGCAAAAGAAAACAAATATAAGCACACACTACCTCAGCAAGGTGTCTCATTTTAATTCAGGACATATTTCTCTCTTCAGTTACCGAGCTGAGTCATCTGGTTCATCAATTTTCTTTAGAGTYTTAAAATATGCATATACACACTCGAGAAGATGTATGCATATTACATACAAAGCCCATAAAGTTATCTGTAGACTTGTGTAATTCTGTTGCATTTCTTATGCAAATTTAATTGCTTTGCTTACACTTTTCTCACTAAACGACTTTCTCWGTACATCTGCTAACACTGAAACCTCTCTAATTACCACATCACTGCTATAACTTTTATTATTTAAAATAAAGTGCTTTAAAAAAATTGTGCTTGCCCCCCATATGTTTCATGAATCACACACAAATATGCAAAAATAACAGTTTACTCCAGTGAACCTAAAGGAAAAGTTGTCCCAACTGATTAGAAAAGGTGAGAATCTCAACAGGCCACTGAGACCTGCATGCAGCAATAATTTTAATTCCTAAGACTACACGGTGCCACTTTCACACAAAGCAATGAACTTCAGAYCCACACATTTTAACTATGACTGCATTTTTCTTTTTGACTCAGAGGACAGAATATTTCTATTCACAGTAATGAAAAGAGCATGCTAGGTGTGCAAGGTTTCTCACTCAAAAAGAGGTCACATGAATATGTAAAGCAGCATACAAAATACAATTAATTTCTATAGTTGTATGAGATTAGTCTACCTTTTTCAACCCAAAGTTAGGCTAATAAATGTATGCACACATGTGCACATGCATGTATTTAGATAAAATAAAATCTCTGCTTTCTCACTCTAAACAATTTCTGAAACTACAAAAAAGCCAAGTGGAAATCAGATGTGTGAGCACTTCATGGATATCACACTTTATTATTTCTCGTGGCAAAATCTACCTTTCAATTCCTGCTATGAAGAAAAATGGGTTGTGTGCAAACGTATATTCCCACTGCCCTTCTGGGAAACTTTAAATTAATATTTCTCATAGATGGGTGATTACTTGTATAGTTCTACTATTGTTTATAATGTTATTGGAACTGTAAAATACTACAGTCAGAGAAATAAATAAATAAATAAACAAATGAACACAGGGATGGATMTTTAGAGTAGAGGCCTATCCAAACCTGACCTCATATTTATTTAATCTCTTATTCTAAAAATGAGTCACAGTCAAAATATATTATTTCCTGAACACTACTTAAATAAAAGTGTTGAAAATTTTATACTGCTTTAGAAATCAGCAATTTTATACTGCTTTAGAATCTAGAAATCTATCTTTCCTGCACTGACAGTATCACATAGAACCCACAGCAGAAGTTGGCATCTTGCACCAAGGAATGGAGGGTAAGGCATATCCAGAACTGATCATTTCAATCAGCAAAGGGGAACATTTTCAGTTTGCCCAACATTCCCTGGAACTGCCTAATGATAGAAGATAAAACAGGCAGAGTCCTTCCTTATATCCTGGACAAGCATTTCTTTGATGGAAATGCAAAGCTGAAACTGAATCATATCCTAACAACGTAGTGAGACAAAACTTACAAAGGGAGATCACAGCAGCTGGGAGCACCTACCATTAAAATAATATTAATTCAGTCAAGGCATATGCAATTGCTACTGCCAAAAAGAGTCATCAGAACCATGGCTGGTCAAGATTTCATAAGGATTAAAAATCAATAGGCAAGTGGAAATTAAAGGTTTAGATAACCGTTCAAAAATGGGATTGGAAAAGTTGAATCTGATAAAGTGGTGGAATGCATTAGAGTTACTTTAAAATACTTAAAATATTATTTAAATCTTTAAATTAAAACTATGTAATAAAAAATAATACAAATAAACTGTTGAGTGATTGGGAAATGCTGGGGTGACTGGCCATTTCCTATGTTACTATTTCTGTAAAAAATATTTAAGTGATATTATTTTTTTCCCTTGATTGTCAGTAATATAATGATGCACAAATTATTTATAGTCTTCAAAAAATCAACTTCTTTGTAAGGTTTAACATTTTATGCATCGTTTTGTACCAACATTATCATGTCTAGCATACTAAATTGAATTTTTTTCCCAATCATTACATAATTTTAATTTAGGGAAATAATTCTTCCATGCACATGACTCCACCCAAACTGATTTTATTGGTAGTTGCCATGCCCTATCAGGTGCAACAAAACTGTAGGAAACAAATTCATGAACTGTCCCTTGCAGGGAAGGCCAATAAGCCATACCAAAACAAACCAACCAAATAAAGCAACAAAAACCCCAACAAAAAAGTACCAGAATAACGCAGGTTTTGCCAAGAAATTCACATTTCTTCTCCAAAGAAACCCTTGTGATCATCCCTGCCTACTGTGGTGGCATCAGAGCTAACAAGTCTTGAAGAGTGCTGTTAATTTCCTTTTAACAGTGGAAAATTCAGTGTTAAAGCACCTTTCACCAGTCCCAGTGCATCCATTTCCTTTCCTCTTTTTTCCAGAGGGAATAATCCCAACATCACTTTTGCTGTTCAAGGGTTTACACCCAAAAAGCCTCCAAATTTTTTGTGTCAGATTTTGACAACTGTTCCATTTTTGATCCCTTCTCATGATAGACCTTCAAACCTCGGTGTCTGTGCTTTTGATTTAATAACTTCACACAAACATGGGAGGAGTAAAGCAGTAAAACACTCCCATCAGCACTGCTGCACCTCCACACTGCTCCTGGCAGCATCCTCATGGGAAGGTCAAGGAGAATTAAAATATTCTCCTCTTCCTGAACTGAAATAATACTTGAGAAATTATTCTTTACAAGCAGCTGTATATGACAGCGCAAAAAGTTGTCACCTCTGCAGAATAAACATGGGTGTGGTACAAATAGGAGAAAAAAGGAGCAGATAGCAGACACCTTCTGGACAAAGGCAGTGATACCTCTAAGAGTCAAAAAAAAAGTGATTTTTGTAGTATTTACTAGCCCATGTTCACCATCAATATAGCAAATAAAYAATTATGACAAAATGCTATCAGAGGATAATAAAAGCACTTTAAATTACATATTTATAAAAAAAAAAAGCTTTTATTCACCCATTCCTATGCCAGCTGTGAGGGATGAGGTCRGCTAACATTCAGAAAAAATAATTCTGTCTTCAGTGTTGATAACATATCTTACCTGTTAGTGTGTATATATGTAGGAAGATCAAAATTATACTAATAATATGGAATTTTCACTATTGGGGTGGATGGCCTTAGTCAATCACAAACAAGTTATCTATCAGTACAAAAAGAAGCACCTCTTTCAAGTCCAGAGAGACTTAAATCTTCGATGCAGGAATAAAAATTTATAAATTCCTCATGTAATTCTATGAAGACAAGACTTTAAAAGGCACTTGGAAACAATAAAATATCCGTTAAATATTGGGGGAAAAAATAACATAAATATTGTCTCATGTATATGATGTTTTTTTTTTTTTCCTGTACTCATGTTGAAGAGTAGCTGCAGGCCACAAAATCCTACACATTGCAACACTTAAACCACATAGTTTAATGCTTGTGTCTGATTTAATCAGTGACTTATATAAAAAAAATAGAAACTTTAAAAATACACATGACTATTTTCAGCACTGTTCTTGGACAGAGAGTGCTTTATGTCTGCACAACACTTCTCTGCTAAGGCATAACTTACTTGAGAAAACTGCTTTAACAGTTTTTCTTCTGTGAAAAAAAAAAAAAAATTACTTGATCCATACATAAAATTAAATAATGCCAGCCAAAATGAAGCTACTCCTAATAATGACACTCATTAGAAAACATTTCAGTACATTTTGGCCTTTAGGAATAGCAGTAGAAAATTGGAGGTTTTGATTTTGAAAACCATCAATCAACAGACATCAACCAGCCTGAATCTAATTCCACTTATCTTATTTAGCCCCTTCATAACCTGACTGAAATGCAAAAGTTTTCTCTGTAAGAAAATGTCTCTTTCCTGTACATACAGGCTTAAATTATGGGATATCTCCCAATACCTCAGATAGTTCTACAGTACTCTGATGAGTGTTTTATTGCTCCTATTTAGATGTGACAGAGACAGGGGAAGAGAAGAAAGATACAGACAAAAGCTATAGCAATTAAATAAGAATATTAAAAGCAGAGTATTCATAATTGTAACTTTGGTTTCTTTTTCTTTAATATGTACTCAAAAACTGTGGCAAAGCATTTTGGCGCCACAGCCAATCTTTGTTCCTCACACCCTCATGCTTTTGGAGCACTCTTGCATGTCAAATACATGCTGAGTATTTTGTCAAAKACATGCTTTCTGAGCTGCCAAACAATGTTTTTGTTTTATTCTGGCTTAGATGAGCTCYCCTCAAGCTGAGGCACAGCTGCACCTTGAACTTAGCTGAAGCTTATTTGATAATTTACCCAGCTCTCCTTGCTCGGGACCTGTTAACATGTACAGAAATAAAAGAGTAAGATGATTCAAATAGAAAAATAAAAAAATAGAAAAATAAAAAGCAAATAGAAAAATAAATTAATTTCAACTATTATGAGACAGGGGGAGAAGACTCATGCAATTCAGTGTATGTGATATAAATAATTCTTTTCAGAAAAGAAAAGAAAAAAAATGTGTATCTCATCTGCAATGTCACCACATGCTGAAGTAAAACAAAGTAGAGTGGCATTATGACACTATTGACTAATTGGAACTACTGGGGTACAGAAAGTATCTCTTGTTTTAAATAAATTATGCATATATCTTAATGACTTCTGATAATGATGGCATATCTCAATCTTAATAATTGCGGTAGAGCAGAACTGACAAAGAAATCTGCATGTCTGTCATGTAACTTTAAACAGACATTTGTAACATTATAAAAGAGTATATCTTGTAAATATTTACAAAACACTGCTCAATCCATGMAGTCAGTAGGATTGGGGGGGATATAGGACTTTAAGTACCACTGAGCCAAAAGAGAWAGCCATTGTCAGTATTAGAACAAACTCTACATCCTAGGCTGGTGTTCAATAAGTATTTTTAAAAAGTTGTTTACAATTTTGCTGGGGTTTAACTGGAAAATACCTTTGTWATTGATTTCTGTGTGTTACCTTCCAGCAGACAAAATAAATTTGGAAGTATTTAGATGCTAACTACAGAAAACATAAATCCAGAGGAGTTAGYCATTTCTTGCATTGATCTTGTAATTTTTTACACCTAAAAAAATACATACAGACATTACACATGTCATACTTCAGTAAATATCTACCTGACACTTCAGAAAATTAAACTCTTGTACACRGTCCTGTAACCCTGTAGCGATAATGTCCAGTTGTGACAGGCTCTATTGATTTTGTTAAACCAGTAWCAGCCACACAGCAGGAAATACCCAAAAGAATAGAAGGAATTTAAAAYTATTTTTTCCYMAAAATAGAATTTCAAAATTGTGTTTCTTGGACAGWGATAAGCTATARATGTGAAACAGTGACAATAATGKCAGAACTAGTGTGACACAATTTGCYGGAAGTCARCCTTCTCAAGAACAGATTTTGGCCAATGCAAATTCATTTAATGATTAATTTAATAAGACTACAGATGTGCCACAATCTTAGATTTAATTTATGCTGCATGAAAATTAGGGCAGACTAGAGTATGTGTGTGTAAATATTGACTGATCACGAAGAACCAATTTCTGTTAGGTAAAGCTCAGATATGTTAGAATACAAACTATTGATGTCTGAATTGACTAAACCATTTTGAAATTGACTGCTGATTTGTGATGCTAACTTTCCAGATATTTATGCCAACTACATCTGTTAGGAAATGTTGACATAATTTAGAAAATAAACTAAAACTAGCACTAAAGTGCCACATTCACAAAGAGTGCAAACAACTCCAAACAGCTCCAAAGAGCAAAGTCTTAAACTCTGACACCTTCCAGAAACATTAGAAAGTGTTACCTTATTATTTTCCATCTTTAATCTATATTTATAGAGGTACAATCATACATAATAAGAGTAGGTTTGCTACTTTAGGCTGATTTTGTTACCTCAAGACAGAGATTTGTTCTTTAAATAGAGGGGGAAAATAATTGCTGTCCATCCAGCGGCTTTGAAAGCTAATTAAATATGCAAAAATAGATATTCAGCACTCACACTGTACATCTACAAATTTGTTYCCTTCTCCACCTTTGTGTTACGCTCAGATGCACCCATGAAAGAAAAACAAAAATAAACCCCCAAAAATCCAAACCAAAAAGCACCCATCCATGCATGATGCTGACATTCTGAATTATAGACAAGAGATGAACATCATCTCCCCAAAACACACTGTCATTTAGGGCCAGATCACTCTGCAGGAGGTCTTTCCCCTTATTATTTAATGCAATAATATGGCCAAGTACTTTTTTGACACTGAAATCCACACCATGTAATTTATTGCACTAATAAATCATAATATACTATAGCAGAGAAAATAAGATGGTAATTAGCTGCCCTGTTTTCCAAATAACTGGGTAATTATAAAGGAGAAAATATTGCAGTAGTGTAATGCTCAGTTTAGTCTGAAAGGGCAGACCACTGGGTTCTATGTTACACATGAGTTTTTAACCAAATGTTGTTGGTCTTATTTCCATCTCAATCACACCAAGAAAAGCAAGAAATGCCTGTGTTTTGGCAAAGACTAAATTTGTATAACCACTTAATATAATTTAAAGGACAAATTTCTGACCCTGATTTATTCCACATTGTAAGAGTTTTCACTCTTATGTGATGAGGTAAAGATGCCAAGTTTCACTTTTAAACCTGAGAATCCAATTTAGATCACTTCACTAGAGTTTAGAACAAATAATGAAAAAATGGCAGAAAAAAAATATTCTCTGTAAAGTTCTGTCACTCATAATATGGGATTTTTTAAACTTGATTCTACTAAAATTCTATAGCTTTGCAGTGATGAGAGTGAATGCTGTACAGAATTAACAAGGAAATGAGAGAAAACAAATACGCTTTAGAAAATATTCAAAACAGTACAGTAAACTGTTCCACTTATATAATAAAAAGCTATGGATTGTCTTCACTTAAATTAAGACAACACTGCATGCATTYCTTTTAGGCAGAGAAGGTAAAGTATATTTTAAAATGCATCAAAGTGACATCAAAGACAATATCCATCTTCAGTAGATACTGTCCCATCTTTCCCATCCCCTTCCTATCTTAGAAAATAAAAGTATTTTAAACCCACTTAAGCTGTTTTGAATATATTTTCTAAGAGAAATTTCCAGGTTGATGTATGCTGGAAAATAGGTGTAAGCATTGTGTGATTCTCTTTCCAAAGTTCCTCATTCATTCTTACATTTTTTTTGCAGACCATAGTCAAAAAAGCCCAGTCTTCATCCACGCTGTGTAAAGCTATTTGTTTAAACTGGTGCCACTGCCAATGTCAGAAAAGTTAAATGGTGTCACAGTTTCACCTCTGTCCTGCTCTTAAGAGACCCAAAGGTGCACAGGTGAACTGGGTAACAATCCATCACTGTAYAGTTCTTTTCTCCAGTAGATATTCTCCTGCTTTGTTTTTCTAAYGTCTTCTCTCTCTTTTATTTCTCTCTCTCCCGCTCATTCCAGAAATAATGAGCTATTTTGCCCCTTCTTCTTGGCAACCACTACTTGTTTATTTAACCTAAGAAACATTTAAGCAAGGATAAGAGAAGAAAACTTCTTTATTCCAGCACCAGTGTTTGTGAAAACAGTGGAAAACAGCAACTGAACACAATGGTTGCACATTACCATTGAATTATCCATATTATTTTGATGCAGACACATAATCAGGACACCAAGTCCTGTGTTTATCTGTGATATATTTATTTAAATTAGAGTTTGATTTATATTTTAGAAAATATCTTGATATATAAACATATTTTAATGGTAAAAAAAATTAAAATATTAAACTAACTACATAGAGCTCCACAGGGAAATATTAACTGAAAATTGCAAGATGCTCTTAAAAGACTGAATGCAAACAAACTCTTGAATTTCATATGTGAATTTGATCAGTCCTTAATCTGGTTCCAGAAGCTGATCACAYACTCTCTCACCTGAAGTGATTATCCAGTTATGAGATATACATTTTAAATTTYTCAATGCTTTATGAGATCTTAAACAGAATAATGTCTTTTATTTGGAAAAATGAAGTAAGTGCTAAAGGTGCTGGTATTTTATCCATGTTGTAGGCAACTATTGAACTTCTCAGACTAAACCACTTACCTTATAAAAATATATACAAGTTTTGTATAGCTATTTTCCTTATTCATTCTTGATCAACACATAGTCTAATTGGTATRAAAAAGACAGTTTCTCCTGTTGTTTATCATTTGATCAATTCTGTATGGCCAAAATCCAGGCCCAAATATTTCAGGAGTAAAATGACCATAAATTTCAATAGAATGCCTTTGTGTGTCACCAATCAAATTACTGAAATTACTTGGGTAAGCCTATTTTTTTTTTTCTTGCATATACAATAATAGATACATAATTTTGACAGATTGCAAGAGATTCTCTTGTCCTAAAAATATTCTTCTTACTATTTCCAGCATGCATAGCTCAGCTAAGAGAGGAAAGCTGAAAGACCACCATAAGAACAGAAAGAAAGTTGAGTATCTTGATAAAATATGGTAATAAGACATATATGAAATAAGAATTTACAGTGTAGGCTCTGCACCTGTGTTCATCTAGAAAATGTTTTCTAATGATAAAGGCTTTCAGCACTCTACACCAGAGCAATTTCAGTCAGCTCAGGAAAATCTAAGCTGAGCCATGACACAAACGTGCTCATAGACTGCTGCAATGAAAACACTGGGGAAAAAAAAAATCTAGAAAACAAAATTTAGAATAATTTAATTAAATGYAATCAATGTAGCAATAACTGATTTTGATCCTGACTTGAATTAAATGATCCAAAYATAGCTTTTTCTCTGCAATAGATAACTATTTTCAACACCCCAAAAGAGTGGTTAAACTGTTTCAGAAAAACAGAATAACRGAAGGTTCAGGTTTTGTCTGCAGCAGAAGGAACTGAAAGCATTTCTGAAAACACTGTGTGACTGCCAAGGCTGAATGATTTCAGAGTCTGCAGAGGTACTTTAGAAATAATTCTCCCTTAACCTCTCTAATGTTATTTTTTACTGATTTTTTTTTTTTTTTTTAATACATGCAATTTTAATGTTCAAAAATTGCATAATGTTTTAGGATTAAACTTTAAAGGCTTGTTTTTCAATAAGTATCTTAAACTGTCACAGATTTCAGTGGGATTTAGTGGTTAATCATAATTTTAAAATATCATAGTAAAACATTCCACTCCTAATAAGATATTCAGATTTCACGACTGATGTTACTACCAGCTGATTTTCTGCCCACTGTTTATTTTCCCACATATGAAGAAACCACTGTGTGAGAGCAGAAACTTGCAAGACCATAAGAGCTCTAATTTTTTTTTTTTTTCCATTCAATGCAATTTTAGGTTTTGTGCAGTTGCATTTATGTTTTTGTGCACCATGTTTAATCTGTAAATGAAATAAACCCACCTTTTTCCCTCTAGAATGTCACACATTATTTGCTTGAACAATTTTCACACAGAGGACCACCATACCAAACTGAGTAATGTCCCAAAAATGTCATTAAACAGAACGTGTATGTTTGAGGTGATACATCACACTCTACTCTCAAAAGTGGTGACAGGAAACTCCTTTTTATAAATATACACCAATATATATTTGTCAATTAGTTGTTGCATATTTACTGCTAGGTATTGGTGAGACAATGAGGATTTTACAAGGATCTATGATTCTAGAAAAAATAAATCCTTCTAAGGTCATGGTGTCCTATATCCTGACAGGTCTTCCCAATAAATACTGGGGAAAARTAAAATCCAGGGGAGAATGATAATTCTAATTTCACACTTTGATATCAAAAGTATATTAGCTCCAACAAAGGTAAGAAATGTAAATCTGTCATTAAGGAACATAATTAAAGGTTTTCTTCAATGCAGTCTTGCTATGTTTATTCAATGAAGCGTAATGAATTGCAAGGCACACAGTAAAACTAAACCCTCACTGATTTATAAYAACAACTTTCAGTTGTTAAATAACTCTTATTGAGTACATCATAAATTATAAATAAAGATGCAGTTTTTGATTTCTTTTGTTTTAAAGAAAAAGATCAATTTTGTATTTTCATTGTATGGTTTTATTCAGTTGTTGGTTAACATAAAAAATCTCCGTGAGAGTTATTTTTGATGGTATATGCATGTGTTCAAGTGAATAGTTTGAATTTTCATTTTTCTTTTGTATTTAAGTCTTGCACAAACAATTAATGAATCCTCACAACATCCCTGTGAGGTAGGTACTTAAGCTGTTTGAGAAAAAAAAAAAAAAAAAAAAAACTTCGAGAAATTAATTGTTTCACTAATTCAGCAAACTCAAAACAGTAACAATAACAAGGCCATTGCACTTCTCACTCTGATTTGGGTCATGAAAATATACTGCCTCTCAAGTCTCAGTAACTTCTGTATAAATTCTAAAATATTTTATATCACCCTAGTAAATGTCAACAGGGCAAGATATTTTTCATGAGAAATGAGAAGGATAAAGTAATTGTCTTGTGTACACGTAAATTTCATTGAATGAAATAGAGAATTGCTAAGAGGTAGCCTTCTTGTATGAAATATTTGAAAATATTTAAAAATCTAACCTTACAAGTTTATAAATATAGTATATAAATTATATATTTTAAGAATAAAAACATGTAATGATTACATGAATTTAAAAAGTTGATGAGTATATTCCTCTGAGAAATTAAAAAAACTTGCYGATGCATCTACCTTACATATTTTAAAGAAAAATGTGCTAAAGTTTATTGATYTGCTAGTAAAATTTTATAATGGATATATTCATCCCCTGTAATGGTAGGTGGTGGGTGACATCAAAAGCACATTGACAGCAGAATGTTTTTATATAAATTGCATGCACAATCCARTTTCTTACTTGATTATGAAAGGAACAAATATATTCATTAAAAAAAAAAAGCCAACTCATTTACAGGACAAAGTGAATCTTGCTCTAGCTCCGTGTCAATATAAACAATCTGCGACTGATTACATCCATCAAGTTTAATATAAACCATAGTAATCTGAATAGCGTAATCAGATGGAACAAGATTTAATAACATACAAACCAAAGTTAATGTTTCTCTGATTGCTTCCATTAACTGCATAACTATCCAAAGTATTAGTTTTACATACACATTATGTAACTTAATATTAGAAAAGTTTCAAATACACAATATGGTACATTATATAGAGGACTATATTTATCAAAGTTTATACATATTGCTGATTTTTGGAAATTTTTTCCTCTTTTAAAACATAGTTTACCATGTATCAATTAAAAATAACACTTCACATATTTAAATTTTCATTATCCTATCTGTATGTTCCCTCTGCAATCTAGGTGCATTTCAGAATAAATAAATACAATTAAATTTTGATGAAACACCACTTTACCACCAACTTGAAGATTACAGAGAGCACATAAAGCAACAGCTTCTTTGAAAGCAAATCTTATCTTCCTTCATATAAAATCAAAATCYCAGAAGACAATGAGCAGAGTAATAAGAAGTGCATAAGCAACCTCTGGTAAACTTCTAAATGGGTAAACAATACATATTTTTTTCATAAATCTGGAATAGTAAAAGTTTATTTCCCTTTTATTTACCCAGTTMTTGCAGCATGTATAAACCAGTAAAAATAATTATATTTTTATACAACTAAACAACTCAAATCAGAAGACATTAAGATGGTTCAGAAAATTGTATTTTCATCCTGTCGAATTTAAAGTTACATTTTCTTACAAAAAACTTCTTTGAGAATTCAAGCATTTGAAGAAGAGGACACGTATATATAGCGTCAAAAGTTTTTTTCAAATCACTTCCTAAAGTGAATATAACATGTTATGGACAAATAAAAAAAACAATTAAAATTGGCATGGGATGGGTAGTTTGGAAAAGACAACTTTTGTGTTTTACATGTTCAATGAACAAAACAGATGCATGGCAAACTAACGTTTTAAAACTGATAAATGTTATGGAAAAATAATGAGGCAACAGAAATAAACACAAATTTTTCATTGCTGAGTTTTTTGCAATTKACTGATTTAACTTAAGGGCAATTGTAAGACCACAGCAGATCACTATTGTATTAGAATATGTAAAGCTTTCCCCACTTGCAGACAATAGGGCTTTTCTTATCAATAACTGAAGAGTTGACACTGACCCTGAGGCTCTCATTGTTAGTAGGATGCTGTTAGTAGTAGCAGTTGCAAACGTATGGGTTTGCCAGTAACAACTCACAATTTGTGCATAGTTGAGTCTTCGAAACTGAGCAAATTTGCTCTCAAAATCTTGCCAGCGCTTGCTGAGCTGTATCAGGGTTGGCTCCACTGCTTTTGCAGCCCCATCCTTAGACAAGCGTTCAGCCTGCCTGTGCACCGCATTCAGATCTTCCTTCTTCTTCTCCAACTCTCCACCAATCTCCTAGTGAGCAAAACCAATACAGGGCCCAGGACAGTTAGCTAACTAGATCAATCAACTTCAAATTAGCAAAATACTTCTGTCAGAAAATCCATTTCCATTTTATTGTCACAATTAAAATTTACAGCTACTTCATAKCTTATTTTACATTTAAACGAAACAAAAATAACTGAAATTGAAGAACCTTCTTGGAGATGGGCTGTAGAGATCCTAAGGGCTACTACATTCTGAAACCATTAGCAAAGGCCAACAGTTTCCAYGTTCAGATTCTTGCCAGTACACTGTGATGGGCAATTGGAGAGGTTATTTCCTCAATAAGGGTCAGCATATTCAGGACAAATAGTGTTCGAACAACTAATAAATATATTATCCGACTCTTCAATGAATTAATTAACTCCTACTTTACTCTGTGGGAAACTCAACAGAGAATGAAGCAAAGAAAGACGATGYAAAATAAACCAGGAAAACCTTTGACAGTATGTAAATAAATCTATAGAGTTTGACAGTGACATATGAATATGYTCTGATGAAAATGAATGTGCTAACATGAGATAGAGGTCATCCATATATCGGTAAGTCATTTGTTCATCTGGAACAAAGATACATAAAATCAATTACAATTTTTACTAGAAAACATTTGATGCTTCTTAATACATTCCACACTTTCTGTACTATTGACAAAACATWATATTTAGTGTGTTTCAAATTATTTATATAACATTCTGTATAAGAAACAAATACAAAATATAGTACAACAAAAAAATGCCAGTTTGAACACAGATAATTAGTGTTTGTTTTACTAAAAATAGAAATAAAGAACAGAACTTATRATTTTCTATATCTACAAATAGGATTGTTTGTTGCATTTTCTTTCTGTTGAATTGATAAACTATCACTCTAAACGTTCTACCATTGCCAACCCAAAACAACATTACCTTTAGCTTCTGCTCATCTTTGTGGTCTGGCAGACCCGCTAACTTTTTCTCAATGTCATCCAGCCATGTCATTAGGTCATCAGCCTGCCTCTTGTACTGATACCATTGATGAGAAATCTCTAAAGCCTTTTTTCTTCTTTGAGCTCTCAAGTCCTGTTCACAGTGCAGACATTATTAGGATATGAATTAAAGGCTTATAAAACATGAATCGGCATGTGTGCACACTGAAGGGAAAGAAGTATACAAGATTGCTATTTTTTAAAATTAAATGTTGATATTTAAAGCAAGTATAGGAATAATTGAACATATTTACATCAGTTTAACAATACTTTTTGTTTGTTTTAAAGAAGGTTACCTATTTCAGTGTTGTTCACATGTTGAATAAATCACAGTTACCAATATTCAGAGAACCTAAGACTCTTACATAAATGTCAATATTTTATATAAAACACTTCTGCTCAGAATACTTACTGGACAGATGGAAACACAGCCCACTTAGTATCTAGCCAAAAGTGGGGCTTCTGTATTTTGTGGACTCCTGTGAATTTCTAGCCTGCATGAAAACTCTGCAGCTACTCAAATGAAAATCACTGCAATGCAGAAATGTTTGCAAAGACAGGTTTCCTTTTTCCAATTTAAATACCACATACATAAAAAATGTCTTGATGTGTTTATAACTCTGCTTTATAAAGTATTAAAACCTCT
Organism: Malurus melanocephalus; assembly: GCF_030028575.1. Lineage (NCBI taxonomy): Eukaryota > Metazoa > Chordata > Aves > Passeriformes > Maluridae > Malurus > Malurus melanocephalus. The sequence continues at coordinate 111,467 of NW_026623969.1, read as the reverse complement.
CTTTAGAAGGAAGGCATAAAATGGTTGGTTTTTTTCCCCTACAAACGTTATTAAATATACATTTGCTTTAATTGCTTAAMTTCACTCACACAGAATTCAGAAAAATATTTTAATTACGATAATTTCTTTTTAGGAAGTAAATAAAAAATTTCTGATATATTTTATATAAAAATACTCAGATTAATTTGCCTCAACCATTCTTGATTTTTTTTTTTTTTTTTTTTCACCAGGGTGAATGTTTTAACTGAGCCGCCCAAAGGAAAATCTATCACTACACCATAAAAACAGCCAGGGAGGATCTGGTCAATAGCATAGTGCTATAAACACTGTTCTTGTTTCTCCAACATAAAAATTATGAATTGCTTCMATTTAGCTTGGAACAGTCAAAGACACACCTAATAGATTTCAAGCTTCTTTTAAACGTGGACAAAACAACTGTATATTCCAGATATCCTTCTCCTGATTTCACATAGATCTGCCAAACTGTAAGAATTGGAATGAAATCCATAGGAAAAGAAAGAGGCTGCATAAAAATAGGTAGTAACACAATGTAAGCACGCCATATTACCAAACCAAAGATAACTTAATCAAACTTATTGAAAGAAAGAAAATCTCTGCTTGCTGAGGAGATAAAAATTCTTCTATAGTAGCCAGAGTCTATTGCTCCAGATAGGTGATCAAGGTGACACTCCAACTGTAAGATTCTATCTTTCCTAATTTTTGTTTTTCCATTAAAAGATGATACTTTCAATTATACCTATTAGTTGGACCAACTAAATCTCACCATGTGTATTTCTAGGAACAGTATCACACAGTTTTACCTCGTGGATTCTGGCAAGTCAGAATTTTCATATGCAGTTTTGGGTTTTAGATTTCCAGGTGCTATGGGTATTGGTGCTACCACCTACCCTATCCTAGAGAGGCTGRAGCCACTCTTGTAACTGAAGAATTATTTTTATTAATTATTTAAAGAATCATTTAAAGTGTATTTTTTTTCTGAAGGAGGAACCAATTTATTCATGGTCATTAGTGTGTTACTCAACTGAGAATATAAGTTTGCAGGATCTGATTCTAACTAAGGTCTGGACTGCTGTTGGAGAAATACAAAATTCACATAATATGTTAAAAAAGAAATTATCAAATAAATCACTGTTGTCCAAATGGCACTCACACAGTGAGGATAAAGCAGCACTTCATAAGCTGGAAATTGTAAAATGCCTTTTGCAAGAAAATCGAGAGAACTGCATGAGAAAATATGTCTATAGTCAAATAGTTTTAAATTACTCATCTCTAAATAGCAATGATGACTCATTTAAAAAAACATTGCTCTGAAATAAAGGAAAAAAAAATGGTTTCAATAGGATGTGCTTATAATTGTAGCTCCTATACCTTGAGGGCATTATGTTTACTCCTCAACAGCTGTTGTTTTGTCTTTATTTCTTCACGTTTTTTCTCATCTGTGACTCCCTTTTGAAGTCTGTCACCCCTCTGCAGCAATTCTTTCACTGTGCTCTCATCCTCTTCACTCTGATTAAAAAAAAAAACAAAAAAACAAAAACAAAACAATATAATGTGCCTTTAAATCTAATTCTTTCTTAAGTACTAGTAGACACAGACTTTGCTAAAGTAATCATGCAACAGCTACTTCCAGTTCTATACTGAAGATTGAATAATTTTACTCATTTTCTACAATATATGTAGAGGGACAAAAATAACTCAGCATCCTAAAATCTACCGATGTTTGATGTTAGATTTCATGCAACATCCAGGATAACAGCACAAAAACATTAGAAACATGTTTTACTTTCAAACAAAAAGAATAGCTATATCTAAAATATTCTAAATCACTTTCAGTAGTAATTGCAATTTTCAGTATGCTCGGAGACCATGCAATTCCTGACAATTCTGTGYATCATCACATTGCAAACCAGTTATTCTGACAGGGAAAATGATGTCACTAAGAACTTTCTACTTAGAAGCCACCTATGAATCTATGAATCTATCAAGGTGAATTTATATCACGGCTTCTGGGAATGTCTTGAACCACACTAGGCATTTGATGTAAAGAAAGGGAACCAAATATGCTCAAGTAGTGGAAACTGTCCCATCAAACTTGATTCACTTAGAATTTACCACAGCAGCACATAGAGCCTTAAATTTTATTTTTCCTGCATAAAAGAAAAAAGGTACTGTAAAGATTCCTTCAAGCATTGATATAAAACAGACACATTTGAAGAATTCTTTGAAAGTAAAATAATATTGAGTCTTTATATSGTTTGTAAATAAATATGTATTTGATCTTGCTAAGGACTCAGGAAGAGAGGGTTCTAAAGATGAATCTCTGTTATTGCCCAGCCAAGAAATTTCATCCCTCTGAAAATCACTCTGGAGAAAACACATCACAATTTCAGTAGTAGCAMAGCACTGCAGTATTTTATTCCTCTTTTTCCTTTTCCTCCCCCACCTAATAGGAATAAATGGTCTTACTGCTTGCAACGATAAAACATAAGTAATAAAGCTTATCCCAGCCACAAAACCTATTTACATTAAATGCTATAAGCAGATTGGCTAAGAACAAATTGGCAAGTGGTATTTCTTTTCATGAACATTTCTTTTCAGTGAATATATTCTTTCACTATATTGCCCATTTCAATACATCATTCTGACTTTCCCTGGTCTTCATACTGCTACAGAGATTTTCATATTCATTCCCTATTCTGAAATAATACAGGTACTGGTACAGAACTCATTGATAACACTCCTGGTCTGCTTGGTGTTTTCATAAGGGACAAGAAATTATTTTCTMATAAACTAAAAATTAAGTTAGCATRAAAAAGAATCAGTTAATGCGAATTTGGGATTTTTGAATTTATAATATATTASCATAGAAAAATTGTGCCCAAGTAATATATAAAAAAATCCTAACACAAATATGGGTTTCTGATTTTCACTCMGGTTTTTTTCATCCCCCTGCTTATTTTGCTCAGACTTCCATTTCAAACAAATTACCATATCTTTATTGAAGTCCTCTTCTTTCAGATTCACTCCCTGCTGAATTTCAACCTCCAGTGGTTCAAGCATTTTTTGTATATCGAAGTCAAATTGCTCCAATTCCTTCAAAGGAATGAAGGGCTAAAATGGGAGAAATACAAAGATTATTTATTTAAAGGACATATTTAATAGTTTTATTAGAAAGAGAAATGAAAAGAGATATCTGTGGTACCCCCTGTTGCTAAAACAATGGTAGAGTTTCCATCATGTTGAAAAAATCTAAACCATACTGAAAGTACCCAAAGATCCAAATAAAGATACAAATTTATGTAGAACTTCCATGTAAGTAAATAAAAGAATTTACTGTGAGTGAAAATTTAAACGGAAAAAAATCAAATATAATCTCACATTTGTGTGTAAGAACAAGTGCAAAAAATAGTAAAAATATAAGAATTTGTCTAAAAGAATGTTTATCCTATTTGGTTAAGTCTAGTTTGYCAGAAATTATTTGTACAGCAACTAGCAGTCCATTCAGATGAAAAAAAAACCTCTAGTATTAATAATTGAGAACACTTTAATGTTAATCTGGTTCAGTTTTGAAATCATTCTTCTCTTACACATAATATAAGTGTCAGGTGAATTATACAAAACAAAGGACAGAAAATCTTTGTATAAAATATTCCCCTAATAGTATTTTGTAACATGTTGGGAAAAAAGTCAACAAACCTTCAACTTTTGTTTCAAAAAAACCTCAACAAAAATTCAGGACCAAAGAAAGTTAACCCAAACAAAATAGATAGACTCAATTCCTCCAAAACAAATCACAGTGTAATTATGGCACTTTAGTTTAATATTCAGTTTTGAACTCTCCATCAAGTTCGACTTATTAACAACAATGCACCGCCTTTGTCGATCTGACAYAAGTGCCTGTAAATAGTTTAATAGAAAATATACAAYATAGTATTAAATGTATTGCAAATTATMAACAGAAAATCTTTTTCTTTCAAAGCTTTAAATGCAAGAGCAAGAAAAAAATCTCAGTGATTCTTGCCTAAAATTTAGACTTAAAGGTAATTAATGTTTTTTTGATGTTCTAGGAACTCTTGGACACACACCTGTCTTCTTTCTAATGACATAAGCACATTTGATCCTAACTAGTTCTCTTTTACTCTTTCCTCTGGCACAATTAATTATTATTATATGCAAACTTTGTAATGAAGATGTTAATAATAAAAATTAATTGGTTAAAATGAGAGACTGGACATCAAAAGGAATCTGTTCTCAGATGACCTGGAAGAATCAGGGTAAAAAGCCTTAATTGCATCTGGTTGATTATTTTAGCAACAAAGATTTTGCACACTTACAAACATTAATGGAAATATAACAATGTACAATATTTATAGAGAATATTACTGTGCTCACAAATTTTCATTAAGAGGCTCAGAATTACACTCATCAAGCACTTCAACTGAGTTAGAAATAATAGAAAACTACACAGTAATTTCTGCTCAAATGCTCTAAAGGATATTTTCTAAAGTRCTTAAATCTCATTAAAAGAGAAACCAACTAATAAAACTGGAATATAAAATTTATAGTCTCTGAAAAAGGCTAAAAACAATAACAAGAGGAAAGTGGATGGAAAAATACTAAATGAATTTCAGTAATTGAATGATGTTCAAAGACTACTTGAAAAGGTTAAGTCCCATTTCAGTACACTATGAACATTTTGTTAATTCAGGAGATGACAATTCTATACCTCCATTCACTGACTTAATGGGTTATTTCTTATTTACTTCACTGTTGCTGACTGACTGTTGCTGACTGACAAATACTGACTATTGCTAGTATTTGTAAAAATATAGCTAATTTGAAGACAGATGAGAAATTATTGAAAATAGGTTATGAGAGCTTTCAACCCTCTTGAATTAATGTTTTAATCTTTCACAGAATGAATAATTTTCTAAACATGTGGGAAAAAAAAGCAAAAACACTTAAGAAGCATATCACCCCATAATAATAATAATAATARTTTTCCAGCTYATGAAGCTGAAATCATAAAGAACCTCCAATTACCTTTATTATACAGGTAGACAGAGCACACAGAAATTTGGCCCTTTATCCAAATGCATATAGCAAGTCAGTAGAATAGTCAATAATTCAACCTATCTCACTGATGAGATATTTTTTATTGTAAGCATACTTTGTGTATTGTACCATATTCTACCTGTGCTTTTTCATGGAAAAGGTCCTGGAAATGGTCCCTTAAATTCTAATTTGCCATTATAATTTATGTGCTGTGGTAATTCCTCTCATCTTGCTGGGCATTTCCTCGATAAATCTTAATGTGGTGCTGCCAATTCCAGCCCACCTTACCTTCAGAAATGGAAGAAAACCTGAGAGAGAAAGCCTCAGGTGGAAGACATTTGAAGGCTGTGTTCTGAAGACACTTTATCTTGAAAAGGATCTTTTGTCCCTTTGAGCGAGCTCACAACACACAGTGCAAACACTGAGCCCCCAAGAAACCATCTACAGGCAGTCCCATTTTGACCTGAGACTAGCAATGATTTCACAGGATYCTACCAAAATCTGCCTCAGCTCTGCACATTTACAACAACTGAGATGGAAATCCAGACTGCAGACAGGAGGAGTTCAGAGCAAAGTCATCAGACAACATGGCTGTTTGGGCTTCTTGCAAAGATGCCTTCAGTCTACAGTTTCTACATGTGTAAGAAGTGGGTGAGAAGCTGGAATGAATGGCTGAAATACTACTGATGGTCACTGGGAAAAAAATGTTACCTTTATTCAGGGGACATCATTTTGTCATTTCAGAAATGAAACCTGAATAAACCCAAATATCCACAAAGATGTGCCAGTTAGGCAGTATGCTGAGCCCTGCACAGACCCCAAAGGAGCTTTTGGAAGCCATGTCTTTTTCTATGCATTTTGCAAAGCTTATTTCCTGCTTTGCCATGGATCCTCTGTGCATTTATTTCCAGTGCTATTACAGTGACCAGCCATAACAGTTTAGATCAGGATCCATGWATTCCATTTATCCTATGTACCAACCTGCCTGGATGTCTGATTTCATCTGCTGAATAAAGGCAGCAAATACAAGRAAGAAACTAGGTGACTTATGGTCTTCTTCATTCAAGTTCAGAAGTCACAACTTGGTTAAAAATTACCTAATCCATGCTGAATTAAGATTTAACAGTCAAACTGGTTGTACAGACAAGTAGTTGAAGTAGAATAGAAATCATCTCTATCTATTTCTATCTCAAGCCTTGATGAATCCCAGACTCATAGGAAAAAACTGAATGTATGTAAAGAAAAATTAGTTCTCAAGACCTAATCTAGATGAGAAAAGGCTACTCATACTTTTGAGAAATCAGAGACTTACTAATTCTCAGTTCATTTTTTTGTAAATTAATGAAGTTTGGATTGTCACATTCAAATAAAGTCAGTGAAGGCTTCTAATTGTGAAACAGTGAAAAAAAAAAATGTCAAAACCCCCAAAACTTCACACTTTAAAAAAAAAAAAAAAAAAAAAAAAAAAGAAGAAAAAATTCTTAGGCTCTACTCTCCATTGTTATTCTTTAAAAGCTTAATTTTTGGAGGAACTGTAGCCCACTATGTAGTTGCAATTGTGCACCCTATACAAACACCATTTTTTACACATCTCCTTACGAAAGCAAGTCCTCCTACCTTCACACTCTTAATTCTTTGCGACAGAGTTGCAAATCGCTGGTTGAGCTCTGAAAGTTTAGGCTCTACCACTTTCCTGCAGTGATCCCCACGGTTTGTCATCAAATCCCTGGCCTGGTCACGCACAGAGTCCACCTTGGGGTGAATGTCATTCAGCTCAGCCTTTAAGCGCTACAGTCCGTGAGCAAGAGACAGGGCTTGAAGTTAGTAATAAATGCAAAGAGAGAGAAAGAGAGAGAGAGAGAAAGTGTGCAAAGGAATAGGGAGCAAAACCACAAAGCAAATTCAGATAATTACRCGTGAGTGTGTAAATCCAGTAGAAATACCTTAGATAACATTGCCACTCGTATCCCTCAAATTTATAGCAGGAACGTATCAATGTGTCTGTTTTAATAACTCCAAGAGGAAATTAATGGTGATAATTATTTCTAGGCAGATTCTTATCTGCAATAATACTGCAGCATATTTCAGGATACACCACTAAATTATTTTATGTTCCTAAAGCTAGGAAGAGCTGCTAATTATTATAGAACTGGATGTATAGTGGTTGCTTTCATTAATGCTTATGGCCATAGTTCAGGCAAGTAAAAATTGCCTGATTTAACAAAAAAAAAAATAGGTGCTAATTTTTTGTATAAACCTATCACATTTTTTTAAAGGCAAAAGCCTTTATCCTTTGCAATATTAATCTTAACAGTAGACCCCAGTATGGGCAGAGGCCAAAAAAAAAGATAGCAAGGTATTTGGGAATCAGAAACRCAGCTGGGTGTTAAGAATTACATTTCACTGTCTGCATGAAATGYTTCTGTGCAATGCAAACATATATACAGGTATTGATAATTTTACTTTGTGTCTGATGGTGGCAAAACTGCCCATTCATCTACAAAAGCCAGTCTTATAATCCTGCTGAGATCAATGAGGCATCGATTTATGSTCTGCCTTGGAATTTGTAAAATTTTGCTGTAGTAAACGGCATCATTATGTTAGTATCAGCAACACAATTCTGATTTTGATTTGCAAACTGTTCCTCAGATAGTATGTACTGACATTGAACATGGAGTTCAATACAAAGCAAAATTTCACTCTGACTTCAGAAGAAAAAGAAAAATCCCTAGATTTATTAATTTGTTGTTGTTCTTAAAAAAAAGGTCTTTTAAATGAGATAGTTTAACATTCCCATCCATATTACAAGCTAAATTTTCATCAGTTGCTCAAATGGTGCAGTTGGCCAATTAAAACCTGCTCAAGACACCAACCCATGATTCCACAGCTAGTTCACCACACAATATTCTTGTCTGTGTTGTTGATCTACCCTCAATGTAAACAGTGTTTATAGAATTAAGACAATCATATAACAGAAATATAACAGATATTGGAAAAGTATCACAGAAAAACAGAAATAYGTTTAAAAATGAAGGGGATGGGGAAAAAAAAAGAAGGGATTTTGTTCAAATGAAACAAAAGAAAACCTTGTGTTAGAAGAGTATTTTCCAGCAGACATATGTTTAATAAGCTGCTGTTCTACTCACCAGGAAGTTCCCAAGACTTATAATAACAATCTGTTTTTATTTCTGCAGGGATTTAATTTTGGTAATACAGAGCCAATTTATTAAGTAATCTACAAGCTGCCAGAGGGCAGCTTTATCACAGAAAAGAGAMTTTTAATCAATTTGTGGTACCTTTTGAAATATGCTAGTTTTAACACAGTCCTTTTTAGAATAAAATTAATGCTTTCCAGAAAATCACATTTTTTACCTTAAGAATTTCCTCTCTTTGCTGGGGTTTTTGTTTGTCAGATTCATCCAACAGTATTTCAGCACGATACATCCAAGTAGTGACATTAGCTATATTCTGATCAAAAGCCTCCATGTGCTTTTGATATTCCTGTATGTGGAAAAGGTAAATACTGCGTACAAAAAATGTAATCAGAACTGAAATAACAGCTGTAATCATGCCAACTGTGGCAAACATGCACACATTCTGACATTATGAAAACTTGTTTATTTTGCACAGCAACTTCTTGCTTTGTGAAGAGCAGAATCTGYTGTTTGTTTGCTTCACTTTACATGTTATGTTTCTTAAAAAAGACATTCTAGGAGAGAGAGAGAGGTTTTTGAAGTGACAGGCAGAAGGATGACAAAGTCACAGCAAGACTCAGGTGCTGGCAGCTCAGCGAGGCTGCTGAGAGGAACAGGAAGCTCTTAGCCAGACCTACTGGAGGTGCAAAGAAGTGTTTCCCAAAAACGAGGTACAGAACTCATTTTGGAAAGCCAGTAATTCGACTGAAACTCAGATGGCAACAAGGGTGCACTCACAGAATCATAACCAAGAGTGGGAGCTTTGTATCTAAACCTCATTGTAACATTTCATCTAACTTCTCTGCTTCGAGACTGCACTTTTTAAAAGCTATTCCAGTTGATATTTTGATAAATCTGAATTTCTATGCTTCATTTAAAAACTCTGTCTTTTCTGGTGAGCTCACTAGAATGTGGCCCTTGCATATCCCACACAATACATATGGAAACCACACACCCAAGGTCAAAGGTATTACTAGTCCTTTTKGCCCCCAAATGTTTGCACCTTTATTTTACACTGCTCTAAAATTGGTAAAAAAMCTCAATTACCTCTCTTAGACCTTTTTATCATATGCTCTTGCAAATATTAACCATAAAATCCAAAGCAGAGAAAGAGAGGAATACATAACTATATCAATCTGTAAACTGCATTATGCGCTTCTTATAATCAGTCCTACATTGAATCTGAGCACCTACATAATTCTGAATGAAATGCTCATGTTTTCCAGATTCTTTCACTTGGATACTGCTCTCAGCTGATGAAGCCCTGTAGTGGTGCTGTACATTTATTGCCACAGCATTTGTAATGCAGCCATACAGATTCTAGTGGARCTCTAACACGTCAAGTCCTGAGAAAGTCAGCCCAACATACCCTTTAAAACCACTTCAGTTTCCCTGGGGTGAAACTGCATTCCCATGCTCTCTGGAACAGAYATAGCATGCAAGATTTCCCAAAGCATTCTGACAGCCCAGTGGTTAACACCCTTCTGTAGGTATGGGCTCAAGCTGTCACCTTTTCGTGGCAGAATTAATTTTAAGGCAAAGTTATGTGRCTATCAGTAGTTTGAGGCAGCTGAGGCTGAGACTCCTGAATCTGCATTAAATGTGTATTAGGGGATTTACTTTCTACTGGGCTTAATCTTGTCCCCTTGARGAATTATCCCCACCTAAAAAACTACCCTGTAAAACTACCCAAAGGAGAATAATGTAGTTCTGAAAGACCAAATCATATTCCTTCACCACATCAGGTGTGAACCCTGAGCAGAGCTTATGATTTAGGYGCCTCTGAAATGAATAATTCACACACACCAGAACTACCCWGTGGGCCAAACCAATTTGCAAGTRGAAACTTATTTCCCAATTGTATTATTGCAAACAGAAATGAAATGCAGCCAAAAGTAGCTGAAGTTGTTGGTATAAATACTAAAACCTACTCAGCTTATTTAACTGGTTTTCTTTTTCTTGAGTCATGTTGAAGTAGTCTTTGTCCTCAAAACTGCATTTTGTTTATTAGGGGAGAAACCCAAAGCAAARCCAGTGCAAGAACTACTGAGACAGACAGGATTGCAAATTGCTAACAATMAAGATTCCACTCGGTAATCAATCAGATTCTCAAAAAATACCCAATGTACTAAACACAATCAATGTGATTGTCTGTGGGCATTCAATAAGTACAGTCCAAGACACAAGAAAAAGCACTTCTATAAGTCTGGGCATGTACACCTGAAAACAACATTTCCTCTGTGTGAAGAAATKCATTTTCCTTACCAGTAGCAGATTGAACCATTCCTCAGCACGAGAAGTTACCGCTTTCCAGTTRCTGTTCAGCAGGCTGAGCTTATCGTCCACGAGACTTTCCTTTCCTTTCATCACYGTCTTCAAGTTCTCTCCTAAATCACTGATGCTCTTAAGCTGGCCCTGGCGTTTCTCAATCTCCTTCCGTGTTGCCTACGTGARCAGAATAAGAAATAAAATTTCTGGAAATTAAAAGTTATCCACACTAAGTAAATGAAATATTAAAACAGGCAGGAAGTTTATGCTGGAGCATATGGACTTGCTTTGTAAAGGAAAGGAAAGCATTCTGTGAAGAGCAGCAAGTACAAGGCAAACTGTTTCTCTTGAGCTCTGATAAAATTGCACATATTCATCTTCTCACAATAGCTTAATTTTAAAAAGTATGCACTATCTTTCATTTCAATGTTCAAAATATAGTTTTAACACTTAATTATTAAAAATGAATCCGCATTCTATAATGTTGATACAGCTATGTTTACTTTTCATATAATAAAATTAGATCATTATCAAATAGCATGTAAAGCATAGATAATAAATGGGACAATAATACAGCATCATGATGACATCTTAAGACAGAAGACTCCACTGAAAATAGTCTAGTGAATATTTTATTACTTTAATATTTTTCAGTGCAATCTTTTTCAGAAGAAATCATGTTCTTTTATTTCATTAAACTTATTTCCTAATTGTAGAAATGCATATTTTCATGAAATTCACTTGGGATTTCATTCTGGAAACAAAAATACTAAAATAAGTGATTGTCCTTAGCATTTCTAAATTTGAATTACTTAAACATATATTCAGTGATATAAAATCTGATTTCYAGCATCTCTTCCTACTATTATCTTACCTTATAGAGATAAATTATATCTAAGATTACATAATATACTCATTATTAATGTTTTAATATTTGCTACAATGTGCAGGAWGTCTAACAAAAGGAGCAAATCCCAACATATTTAGACAACATGTAAAAAAGCAGGTATTTAAATTAAAAACCACTGAGATGACACAGTGCAAAGTATAGCAGTCCTGCTGAATAYTCGAGGAGAGGCACAAACTCCTTATACCTAATTTCACATGTAACCAGTTTTAAATGAGAGAAATTTATCTGAGATCCTTGCCATTGATAGCAATAATCCAGGCATATAAATCTCTGCTTATAAAATAAAGCTCCAAGCAGAAACCAAGTGTTCCAAGCTGAACACAAACARAACTTAGGGGAAAATGAAGAAGTAGGAGTCTTCAGAGACTTCACTTTTCTCACAGAAACTTGAAAACAGTGAAATAAAAAATGTTTCTGAACGAATTCTTCCATCAATCCTTCCATCTCAGGATGAATGCTGTTATGCACTASAACCCCAYCTTTATCACCTCCACGTTATCACAYCTCTCATGGTCACACATCAGTATAATTTTGTTGATAATGTATTGACATTGGAGGTAGCATGTCTATTTTTCAACAAGGATACTATAAAATTGTTCTTTTTGGTAAAATACAATCTTAATAGTGCCTTCAACTTTGGTGCGTCAGGCTTAAAGCAGCAGCTCACTTCCTATCCTTAACAGAATTCATGATCTCATTTTGCAATGTTATTTCACAGAAAAGATCTTACACTTACATTTCCTGTAAGTATGAGAAACTTTCCACATTCTATCAATTTTTCTAAAATAYAGAGGAAATGTAATAAAGCCAAGGCATGATTGATGCAAATTATTAACAATATACTATATAGTTATAGAATTTGAAAAGGAAAGTTTCAGATTTCAGCAGGTCCTTGTCAGATTAAAGGAGAAACATGTGCTCTTCTAGTACTGCTTTATCTGTTTCACAGCAGGTGCAAAGTGCCAGCATGAAAAAAGAATAACACAAARGATATAATTTACCTTCAAGTCAGGGATGGAAAATTTTGATCAGCTTTATTACTTTTTCTAAACAATTTACTTTCATTTGGAAAAGACTCTCTGAAGTGTATTTACCGTGGACTGTGGTTTCTTTTGTATTTATGAAAATGCAGATAATCTTGGGCTATATAAATAAATATTAATCCCAACTAGTAAACAGATGGATCAAATAATTAAATGTCTATTAAATAAAACTGCTACCCMAAAACCAGATGTGTAATTCCCTCTGTGCAAGAAAGGAGTTATTMCTTTCAAAGTAAAGAAATAATGTAAACTAAAGACTAGGTGCTCCTCTGGGTAATATGAATTTTAACACCCCTGTGTAATTATAAGTAAGGGACGTGAGCCAGGTAAATCACATTTCCCCTCTCCCTCTTAAAAAAAAAAGCATTGTGGCCTCCAACACAACATTGAAGTGACAAAAGCATCTTCCTCAATACTTCAAATSTCAGTTATTCAAAGTTCTCATGTATAAAATACTGGACCCACTGAATACAATTGAAAAACTTGCAGGGTGTGTAAAGTCAGTGGGGCTTCTGCTGCATTATCAGTTACAACTCCCACTGTAG
>NW_026623969.1:96441-98280 GCF_030028575.1 Malurus melanocephalus | reverse complement strand
GGGATAGTCGATGCATACTTAGATCACTGCAATATAACAACACTGTCAAATTTTCTATGAGAAAAAATATCAAAAGTACTGCAATTATTTTAACAACATTCTATAAAACAAATTAAAAAGGATGTGTCATAATTCCAGGATTTAACTAWGGTTATTTTAGYAAAAGTTGGGGAGTGGCTTTTAAAATCTCCTAATTTTTAAAAAACAAGATCYACACAGCCTTGCTGGATTTAAACTCCCTTCTGGTTGCCATAACATCAAATTGCATTCCAGCTGTGCAGTTTATTTGAAAATATATAAGAAAAYTGCAGAATTTTAATTCTAGCTACAGAATTAATAGAATTAGCCTTGCCAGTTAAGAATGACATTTAAAACACCCAACACCTTAAAAAAATCCAAACCTTAAAGCCCCAAACACCTCCACCATGTGTACAATAGGAAACTTTAACAAATTAAATGGTGATATTCTTCCCAGAAGGATAAGGCAATTTATACATTTTGGTTTTGTGTGTTCATCAGGTTGAAACTACGTAACATAAATAAAATACCTAAACGTAAGAGTTTGAAAAAGCTATTTTCATTATATTATMATGGCATCTTGGGGAAACAAAAACAAATAAACAAAAGATTGAACTAAGCATCATAATACCTAGCATTCACTTACAGCTGTGAAAATTCATCAGCAATGTTGAACAATTCCAAAATAGATCACGTTCACTCTGCTACTTATCATTATAGTGACAGTGAAATATAGATATAGTGACTGACTTTTTTTTTTTTTCCCTTCATAAGACTATTACGCTCATTTATAAACTAAAATCTTATTTAAGTGTTTATTACCTGCTAGAAGAGAAAGGTTCCATAAATATTTCCAGGAAAGACGTCTCCATGAAAATGTGTATACAAATTATACATAATATATCAAGGAGATACGTATATATATATATATGTATATATATATACATATATACATATACACATATATGTATAGTCAATCCTTCTTTAGATATGCCACTATTTAGGATCACAGTCCTAGCAGATACAGGAGTTAAGATGATGGGAATCTCTTCCCCATTCAATTTTCAGTTAGACAGAATTCTGAAGTGCCTTTTTGAAAAAAAAAAAAACCAAAAAACACCTGTATTTCCACTTTTCTGAAGTACAGTTATGGCTATTTGGTATAGGATACCACAATGGAAATTCCCTGACCCAAAAAAAAAAAAAATCATTTGTGTTTCACTGAATGAAATGTTTCCTTTGCTTTTAAAGGAACTGTTATTCTTTCCTCACTTGTGCTCATAAGAAAAATGTTGGTAGCCGGCTTTAATCAAAACTGGGGAATTACACCACCATGGAACTCCCAGGACTTGGACATTTTCAAGAGAAATGGCACCTAGGTTCCTGGCATCCAGGAAATTAAAGCAATCAGACAGACCCTGGTCCAACCCTGCAGGCAGAGCATGTCCCAGGTGACAGTTTCTAATCCCCTTCCCAGAAACACCAGAATGGGGAGAGGGAGAATCTGGGGTTCCCAGTTTCATTCATCAAAGCTCCAAAAAAGGAGTTGTACTGCAAAATAAAAGTTCTATTAAAAACAACTTCGAAACAYGTGCAGAAGASAAATCACTCTGCAGTGTATAAAGTCATGGGGATGAGCTTTGCTGAGCATTTGTAAGAGGTTTGTAGTTGCATACAAAAATATTTTACCTATTTTACATACGGATCCATAGGATGACAGGATGAATCATGTTAGAACAAATAAYTGCAGTTCCCTGTGCAGATATTTACATTTTGAGTGGCATTCACAGTTCTGTCTCTGATCCCACTGTGACATACTCT
>NW_026623969.1:93132-96262 GCF_030028575.1 Malurus melanocephalus | reverse complement strand
AAAAAATATCATGCACCAAGATGAACTGCTGTTAGTTTTTTTTTTTTTTTTTCAAACAAACCAGAATTGTAACTAAATGCAGGGGAAAATATATTTAATCATGATGGTCATTATCATATGTAGATTAAAAAAACTCAGCAACAGTGGATAAATGAAGGAAAGTTCTGTGTGCCTATGTGTTGTGGATTACTTGTGAGTATCCTTTGCAATTTGAATCTTTCGAAAAGAAATGAGGTGGCTCAGCTCTCACAGGTGGGATTGCAGAATTAATCAGAAGCTGACATTATGGTCTTCTCAGTGGTTGATTATACATATTTATTTGTTTATTTACAGCACATCTTTTATTTTTATTGCATTTTGGCCAGTGACTATGAATCAGTTGACACAATTTACAGTTTGTCTTCTTTTACGGATATTACTGACAGGAAATATGTTGCTAAATGTAATTCTAAGCACTTCAAGTCAACTTTATACTCACTGGTATTACACACTGTGTTAAAAAATCAGATTAAAGCATTGGCAGAGTCATACTGCTGATAGTAGGGAGTGATAGAGAATTTTCCTGGTAATACCATCTGCCATTTCCTTTTTAAGAACATGGTTTCCTGGCAATCTAATTCTTATCAGTCCRGTTCCTGATTAAAAGACAAATAAACCCTGCAGTTGTTAATGTCTCCAGTGATAAATATGTTCACTAAATCAGACTTCTAATTATAAAAGGATTTTGAATATACAATGTTTAATGACTATCTTTCTACCCGCATGTCATTTTTCTTATCTATTGTAACAGAACTGAATTCAAATGGAAAGAYTTAACTTGTCTCTACTGAGCAGAAAGGCAGGATTTAGAGCCTTCAGTATATTGCCCATCTCATTTCACATAACTAAGCCAAGTTTTTGTTCCATTCTTGGAAAAATTCTACACAGGAACAAATAACACATTTCCCTTGATGTCCAGATTAATGTTATCTTTCATTAACTTCATTTCCTATTCAAGACATTCCTATTCAGGACATTCCTTTTTCCTTCTACGTGTTTATGCCTTGAAGACAATGTTCACATGTATGATTTYTTTTATTGTCTCTATAATTATCTTTGTAACCCCCTAAGTTATTTTCACTTTAAAGAATTCTTGGGTGCCAAAAAGGAATTAGAAATAAGTGCACTAATAAATATAACCGCCTTGTGCTGTAAAGAAAAGAGAATATGAGCTCTCTGCTTAGATATATTGACAGCAGCACACATCCAATTTTCAGTTCATTTGCACTATTGAATTCTCCTCTCTCCCTCTCCATTTTCCATCCTASTTTTTCTGCAGACTTTTGTCACAATGGGAATCTGCTGGGCTTAATTCATCTCCCAGTGCATTTCATTAGATCAGTTACTGTCTTTGGCAGCCTACTTACCCAGGAAGTCCAAAGCCCAGAGCTGTGACATTAATCAGACACTGTGAGACTCTGGTTCTGGGGACTTAATTATTGATGTACAATTTTGTGTGATGCTTCAATGAAATCCACATAGGAGTATCAGCATCATACTTATTTATAAAGTCCCCACAAGAATTTGATAGTGTCCAGGATAAAATGCTGCACTTTCTGTCTCCAAGTGGGAGCAGATTCTCTGGGAAAAAGTACAATCCACATAACTTCTGCAAATATTTACAAGTCTAGGCTTTGCCACATCATCTGTTGGATTGTTCCACATTAAAAGTCTACTTATATATATATATATATATATATATATGTGAATATTTGTTTACATTTCCTAAAAGGCAATCTTAAAACGGAATTTTGAAAGCCACTCAGTACATACATATTTTGCCAAGAGGCAGCTGCTCTCACCCAAAGTTGTTTGTTTATTCTTTTTTTAGTGATGAACTGACTGAAGGGGAAGAGCTGAGGTACTAAATGAATTTAGATTGCAGTGAAGGCTTTGTGCAGTATTTGAACAAAAATTAAGCTTTTTTACCATATTTTTCTTCAAAACTTTATGTATAGATTCCCTGTGARAATTCACAATACTCGACGGCATTCTTTAAGATTAGGTGGAGTGGTTCCTATTTGATATTTTTTTTTCATGCTAATATTTCTTTCTTTAATTAGCTCTTGTTACCTTTTTGATTGTCTTTAGATAAAAACATGTTGTACTTCTTGCAGCAAGCTTAAGACATAACAAAGGCTTCCCACTGTGCAGCTGCACTAATCATCAGGGTTTAAATTCTAATTATGAAACTTCTGAAGCATTAAGGTTCATATCTAACAATAAAATGRTAATAACAACAAATCTTTCTCTTTAAACCACTAAGAAGATTTACTATATACATTTGGATCRACAGGAATATGCAGTGTACTTCTGTTTCAGTAGAACTGTACTGTGTAGTTTAACCACCAAAGATTATTTTTCATTTTGTTGAATGAATGAATGAATGAATGGACTAACTACCTAGCAGGTTAGTTTGGGACATGAAAATATTATGATTTTCTAACCCATGTCTTAAAAATCTGACACTTCCCATTTGTTATGAGTGTTGAAGAGTGACTGGAAAGTGTCTGCAACATGGTGGTGTTCGGCCAAAGGTTGRACTYCACAATCTTGGTCTTTTYCAGCCTTAATGATTCTGTGATTCTAAGATCACATCATCAATCAAAAGAAATGAGAGGAGAGGAACTGCACAAAGATTACACAGAGAAAAGCAGCAAGTGAAAATGAGAAAACATCAGGCAACAATAGAGAGAACAATGGGGGTTTCAGGGATTTCGATTTTGATTTGAAAGAGAAAGCTGTAGTAGTAAAAGCAATAAGTTAATATGAGCAGAAGTTGATATTGTAGGATACCACTTTTAAAATACTGTCATTCTTAGAGTCATGACCAAAAAAAAAAGAGAACTCTAAACCTCACACAAGATGTGTCGACTGCATTTTTAAAATTATTATTGTTGCTGTTCTATTTTTATTACTTTGTAAATCATCAATTTTAAGGATAAAGACATTTTATCAAGCTAAGAAGCGTGAAAGGGTTAGTTAAAAACAAAAAAAAACAAACTCCCCCCCAAATACAAAGAAGCCCAACCTATGAAACAAATTTTATGCAAGTGCCTTTAATCTTCACTGCCATTAAAAAAAAAAAAAA
>NW_026623969.1:86253-92872 GCF_030028575.1 Malurus melanocephalus | reverse complement strand
CTGGCTGCACACAGTTATTCAAAATTTTGAAGCTTTGGGTCATGTTGAGCATAGTGTGCTCTAAAATGCAGATTTTGGTATGTGCAAATAATGATGAGTTGGTTTGTCTATGTCCTCATAGACTGGATTTTAATTACAAGTGCAGAATATAAAATAGATTAGCTAGTGTTGAGTGGTACAAGGTTTATCATCACACAGAAATACTCCTTTTATACAGACCTCCTGCATTCCTCACTTTCTGTAAGATGTTTATGTAAACTGTGATTTTGAGAAAAGTTTTCATTTAGGTTTGGAGTTTTAACCTAAAATATGAGTTCAAGGTGAAGTCTAATGGAAGTAGGAAGAATGAGCTACAAATCTAAGAGTAAGAAAACAAATATCCTGGCTGCTACCTGAAAATTTAGAATATACAGAGCTCTGGCATCTTTAGTCTTTTGTCTATTATTTAATACCTTTCTAATAATGAGTAGAATGGGGTGGGAAAGGAATCTCTACTTACACAGATACTGGGTAGATGATTTATAGTACTCTAAAAAATTAAATTCTAACTTTAAATTCACCTCAGTGAAGATTATTGCAAAGTGAACGTGAATTGTGCTATTGATATCAGCAATGTTCGGGTAACTTTTCTGAGTGCTAATGCTAAGGTGAGATAAGCCCACAGCATTTACAAAACCCCACTAATTAAAATGCCAGTATTTTAAAATCCTTTTTCTTTATCACAAAGGAATTTTTTTTTTATTTTTTCTTTTTCTGTAATATACACGTTTGTGTGTTACATGGTTACCTTGCCCCAGGCAATTTCAGCATCCAAATTGCTGGGCATCCCCTGTGCCGCGGATCTCTTTGTCAGTTCTGCGTCTGTTGCTGCCAACCACTCTGTCAGAGAATTAATCTCCTTCCGCAGTTTCCGGGACAGTTTCAAGCATTTCTCTAACTCTTGCTTTTTTTCTGTCACCTGCAGAAAGAAAGATTCTGGTTACTAAGCCTTCAGTGAAAACAGGCCCCTTGATGTTTTATGTAACATTTTCTTCAGGCCACTTTTCTACAAAAACTAAACTTGTGATTCCACAGGTGAAGTTKCACTTCTAATTCACTTGTTTCTTGATTTGTTCTCTCAGTATCAGTGATTTTGCTGCTATAATGCAAACACCCACAAGAAAATTATGTGCATAAAGACCCATTGAGTTTGAGCTAGCAGCCAACCTCTGAAAACTTCCTCCTCTGTTTTGAAGCTACCCATTGAGTTTGAGCTATCAGCCAACCTCTGAAAACCTCCTCC
Organism: Malurus melanocephalus; assembly: GCF_030028575.1. Classification (NCBI taxonomy): domain Eukaryota; kingdom Metazoa; phylum Chordata; class Aves; order Passeriformes; family Maluridae; genus Malurus; species Malurus melanocephalus. The sequence continues at coordinate 91,590 of NW_026623969.1, read as the reverse complement.
TCTGTTTTGAAGCTGTGCACAGTAAATTAATTTGGAACAATTGAATAAACAGGCTTTCCTCGAGGAGCAAACCAGATGTCAAAACCCTTCAAAGAGTATATTTTAGTGTAGGAAGCCATACAAGGACAGAGATTCCTCAAGGTTTTTTTTCCATATAGCTAAGCTACCTGGAAGAAAAAGTCAAAGAAACTCTAAAATCCTGAAACATAAAAAGTTACTGAATAATGTCAAAATAAGGCAGTTAACTTCAAGGTTKTAGTTTTCTGAATGTTTTGGATGTGAAGTGCTAGGGATGACCCCTGATTTAGCTGTAGCTCTTTTAAACTTATCACATGGTACCTGGAAGGAAGGCTGAGTATTTATATTGTCTTGACTGTATTACACTGCATTTTGAAAGAACAGGGCAAACAAAATCTTTCCTGCAAGCTCCCGAGACTCTTCAGGAAGAAAAAGAAAAGGTTTTACTTAATTAGTAGGGAAAGGAAAATAGTAAATTAAGACATCTTAGATGGGAAACTACACAATAGACATTAGGCAAATAGTAGCAGAAAATACAAATTAATAACTCATGATGAAGTTCGAAAAAACCCAATCAGAGAAGAAGGGTTAAAAGTGTCCCATACATCACCAATATTTAAAAGAAATTACTAATTAGCTTGAATGTCAAATAGTAACCTAGTAAGACTCTAGCCACTGATTTGCATTTAAGTATTTTGAAATAGAAAAAAAAATCTTCAGTGGTAGAAAACTGGTATCAGCATCTACTAAAACTACTTTGGACTTTGCCACTGAGAACAAGTAGAGGCACAATGATCAAATTGATTTGTAGATCGACTGCCAAGGAGAATTTGAGGTTTTAAAATGTAATAGGATGTTACAAGGTTAGGTACATGGCTRTTGCTATCCCTGAGCAAGGAGATGAGATTTGCCTAGGGAATAAGCAATAAAGTGTTCCTGATAATTTATTATCACTAGGTAGAGGGTTGCTATTGAAATCTCAGAAAATTTTTCCTTCACTGAATATGCTTTATGTTTTTTCTTGCATGCCAAATTTATTAAAYGAGACCACAGAACTTACAGTCAGGCCAAGAGGTAAATCCCTGGGAAGAACCATAAAATTCAGCTTTTTAGAGCTCCAATAACACATGCAGCCAGGTTTTTCACCTCTTCTGAAGAGTGTGAAAACAATTGTAAATAACATCACTTAGCAGCAACACAAGGCAAAGTGCACTACCCTGAGCCTGATTGCCTGTRTAAGAATTTTAAACACCTTGTGTATTATAAAATAAAGTTCCTGAAACTTGTCAAAACAGGGACAGAATGTATTGCTATATACATCTCTAAAATATTTTTATTATATAAATAATACAACATTCCCATTTACATTGTATATATCCAGAGGTTGCTGATTAATCAGTGCTAGCACTTAAAATGTAAAGATGTRTTTTCTACCAAAAAAATAGGAAACAGTGCCCTCTAAAGGCCTTCTGGGTCAGAAAATATGATCAGGAGTTATTTTGTATATGAGGGGCCTCTTGAAAGAGGCCTATGAAACCACACAAGTGAATCTATGCTTGAAGATTTGTTTTTCCCTCAGACTGTACATTTGARTGCTGACACTTACTATTAATTATAACTACTACTATTTTTCCCTTAAAAAGACTTTGTCTCAATGAAATCAATTAGTGCTGATAATGGCTATCCAATTTATTTCTACATATCTGGGCTTCTGTGACTTTCTCTTAAACTGTTAATTACCATGCTGTGTAAAAGTAAATGTGAGAAATTACATCTAGGGCAACAGAGCTAGGCACAGCACTGCAAATTTTTGAGACACATTAATTTGCAATATGGCTCACTTCAAGYCAGTAATGGCTCCCTAATGGCACATTTTTATCCCTTCATTAGTTAAGAGAGGTTTCYTACAATAATGGCACCTGGTTGCTGTGAAGTTAAACATAATGCAGGAATAAATGCCACAGTTCTTTCCAAAATAATGGAGAGCCAAACACTATCCAATCCCAAATGGCAGCTATCCACATCTAATGAAGCAGACCCCAGTTTTCTTGACACTCAAAAGACTGATGTCTCTTAATACCTTTRCTTTCTAGGAAGAAAGAACTGCTTAATTCAAATTCCCTAATGGGTATTATCTCTGTCAAAAGTAACATAATTCTTATTGTTTTATCATCCTGTAGTCACCAGGGCTTGATTCTCATTATTTGTTAAAACMACAGACTCTCAGTATTACCCTGGGCTCATTTTCCTAGCTATTAAGAATTTATGATTTGAATAATTTATAATTWAAAAAATTAAGAGTTTGCTTCCTGTCCTGTTTTGTACATTTAATGTGTATAAATTTTAGAAATAAACAGACAGGTACTATGTGTCATTCCCAATTTTCAGTCATCCAGTCAYAGCACAAATTCACTCTAATCCTACAGTTTTTAGAAGTTGTTTGGATAGTTCTGATGAGGGCAAGAGGAAGAAAAATGAGTAATGAAGGATGGTTGTTAACTGAATTACTTAAATGAAGTCTTTAGGACAATGCCACAACTCCTCTTCTGAGCCTTGTTAATATTGTTTAGCAGCCTGTCCATCCTACTCTGTTTGGTTGAGTTTTAGGAAAAAAATCTGAATCCTAAAAACAAATGAGCGAGAAAAAAATTACAATGCTAAGAAAGCAAAATTTTAAATTGCAAGAAATGAATTTTTTATTTTCCTGCATGGTTGTTTTTTCCTCAGAGTGATTGAATAGCCATGCTGATGATTGCCTTTGCCTCCTTTGCTTCTGTCCCACTGGGAGAACCTTGAAAGGGACTCTTAGAAATCCCATGTACTTATCACACCAAGATTATTTTTCACTTTACTAGTTAAAAAGAGCACTTTTTAGTTTTGTTTTAAAAACACAGAGCTTACCTTTGCACCCAGTTCATTATACTGCARTTTTAGAGCTGTAAGCCTCTCATCCAGTTCCTTTGGGTTCTCTGTTTGCTGCTTCTGAACAATCTGCCTCCCAGTTTTTATCACTGTTTCCACTTCAGACTTCACCTCACTCAGGTTTTTGTATAATTTCTAATCAAATAGAAATATAAAAGTGAAACACCACCATTAAAAGATGGAAATTAGAAAAGACCACTGAAGATATTCAGAATCCAAATGAAAAAACTCAGAACAGCCCCATCTTTACAGACAGTGACCTCAAAGACATGTCACAAAAAACAGTGTTAGAAATATTATACATAAGAAAGTACACACCATTGCTAATTATTTTAGGCTGTGATAAAGGCTGTTTCCAAACTGACTTAGATAATGCAGAATTTAAAACAGCAAATGTCTTCTGCCAACTCACACAGAATGTTGGATGTATTTGAACTACAAATAGACACTAATTTTAAAATTGGTCATTTTTTTCATACTGCTAAATCTGGAGAYTGGAAGGCTAGAGGATAACATTTAGTGTTATAATGTAAACAAATTTAATTACTTTAAAGACCTACATGAAAAAGTAACAAARTGGGGTTAACCTAAAATATACAATTAACTGTATTTTCCTTCACTGTTTCAATTAATAAGMACAAAATAAGAGGGAAAGGCTGCTCAGTAAGTGATGGTGTACATATAATCTGTAAACAATATGTTTTCTATACATTTCAAATGAGTGATACTAAGAAAAACAAAAGGCTACTTTTTTCCCATATGGAGAAATTTAGAATCATTATCTAAATGTATAACTTGGCAACTCAAGTCATTTAACAGCCACACAAATCTTCAAATAACATTCATGAAAATAATGCAGAAGTTGAATTYATTAATCTTTTTAATCTAAAAATAAATTCTGCCATAGCTTGAAAATGCCACTAAAGCCCAGTGTGAAAACAGACCACACAGAGATAAACATTCTCCATTAATACACAGGTATGTGAAGACTTGCAAATATGATTCTGTTGAGAAGCTTTAGTGTTGTGCTGTTTAGCTTAAGGCTGTGTTCCAGCATTTTGCCATCATGTGTTAGMAAATAAACTTACTGTCTTGTATACTTAGAAAAAAACTGCAAAATAAATTACACTGTACTTTTTGAATTGGTATTTTTTTTTTTAACTTTTCTTTTAGGAGCAGTATCTCCWGCAATGTAACATCTGTGTCTGGACAATAAAGACAAGACATTTTTGAAGCAGAACTGACAACAACAGCAACAACAGCTTGAATTTTCTCCATAATCTAAAGTTAGCTAACGAGACAATTCTTTACATGGTTACTATTTTATTTACTTAAAGGTAGCATATACAGGGTTCAACTGCTTTCTAGTACTTAATATGATATTACATTCTTCATTACTGAAAATCTGTCAACAAATTAAAGAAGCTTTTGGATGATGCATGTTGTCTAAATTCTGATGATATACTACAACTAGATTTTTTAAAAGGATCACTATGAGAATCCTTGTAGTTAAAAATTCTCTAAATTTTTAGAGAAAAAATTCTCTAATTTTTTACTCACTGTAAGTCTTCCACAAAATGCACCAGGGCTGAAAAAGCCAGCTGCCAAGTGAAGACACTTTAATTCAGTACAGAGTTTCTAATTAATGCGCCATTCTAATAAGAAAATGAATTTAAGAGCAATTTCATTTAAGAAAAACCCAAGATGTAAAGCAGTGACAATGACTTGTCCCCATGCTTTTTTAAAAATTTAAATTCTTTCTACATTTACATCTGAAAGAGTTTGGGAGGGAAAGATCTTCAGGCTTGTCATTGTCTGAGGATAAAAAAAAAAACAAAACAACAAAACCACAAAAGCACCAAAACAAGAAAGAAACCAAGAAACAAAAATACAGCTGAACAAAAAAAAAAATGAGAAACCAGCTGACTTTTGCTGTTTCAATCTCCATTTTATTATAATCAAGAACACAGCATTTAGCTTGACTTCCCTTCAAGAGTAAAGGGGAATTATAAAGGATTATAGTCATATTAAAGGGATATGTACAGATGTTCCTCATATTCTTTAGGACATATTCAGGTCATCTTTTGCTGTTGAACTAAAAGAAAGTCATAGCATGCCATCTCATGGAAGTTTTAATCTATGGTTTGAAATTCTGTGTTGTGTTTCCTGGCTAGAATAGACTGGTGCCCTGTTAACACCCCTTTTGCTTACATCACAGAGTTCCATGACTATAGAATATTGTGGAAAACAGAGCCAATCCAGGGAGGGAAATTCATATGCAAGACAGGAAGTGGGAATTAGAAAGGGATCCTAACTGATACTCTCACACACTGAAAGGGCATAGCTATAGTTTTTAAGGAGGCATTCGTTGTTTTTTCTGGGGTTTTTGTTTGTTTG
>NW_026623969.1:78354-86145 GCF_030028575.1 Malurus melanocephalus | reverse complement strand
GGTAGAAAGACAGCACCTTTAAATCCTCACCATGCAATGATCCAGCTGTGATTGTACTACCTCCTGCTCAACACTCTTCATCTCCAGCTTGGGCACCTGCAATTTCACTTCATCCAGAATTCTTTTACATTCTTGGAGACGCTGCTCAAAGTTGGCTGGCTTCTGAAACAAGCGGAACTTCATGGACACATCCTGCAGCTTTTTCTGAAAAGCAAACACGGGTGAGTAGCAAATGTGAAATCAAATCAGTGCTGAAGACAAGTCTTAGTCCTGTCTCAGAATACTTAAATTCATTGTCAATCAGTAGTTGCTTATTAAAAGAATAAAAAATCTTCTGGGGAAAATGCCAGTGGCAGAGAATCTTGGCTAAAAATTCCTCCACAGAGGATGCAGCAGAGCCTGAGGCAAAAGAGCCCTTAAACACACTCAGAGAAAGGAAGAAGTTTTGTATTTTTCAATATGCAAATGTTGGGGGGTGTAGGGAAAAGTCAGATTTAATGGCTTTAGAATAAGGCATCCACATTGCAGAGTGAATGCTCTTCAACTCTACCACTTGCTGCTTCTTGCTATGAGGAACAAATCTTTTACTCCTTCAAAGAAACCTAAATAAAGTGGCTTGGCAGTAAGTAGGTCTAGCACAAGCCCCAAGATTTAGAGTACAAAATTGATTTATATTTCAATTTAGAAAAATTTTCCTTAGAGTAAAAAGAAAGCAATTTGAAGGCAGAAAAAATCTGTGACAAGCTTGGCTTCTAATTTCACAATTTTCACAATTTTCAATCTTTGTACGTTAATTAGACTGCTTGCTTACAYGGTGCCTACCTCAGTGGGTGGGGAAATAATTAAAAATAAAGCAAAGAAAAGGAATTTTAATTATCTACTTGAAAAAGAACTAATTTCTCTATAGAAATACAGAGTGAAGTATTATTCAATAAGTTTTTTCAACTGTCTAGAGAACAAAAAAGAATATACATCACTAAGAAGTACATAAGTAATTAAATAGGAACAAAACATGTGCAAACACACTTCCGATTTTTTTATCTTCAAATCCTGGACACTTTATTTCACTACAGTGTGGTCTGTGCTAAACAAATTTGAGGAAAAACTGTAATAAGGCATAGAATTGGTCCATACACAGGCATTTTGTAAAAATGCTTCCCTCATCTATCAGACTTCTGAAGAGGAGGAAGGAATCATGAGCACAGAAAATTTTGGGCACCACAGAAAAGTGTGTAAATATCCAGCAGCTCCTTCCAACAACTTTCATTAAATACTTTTTATGAAATTGAGTTCCAGTGAGATAAGAAAGGAAGCATTTCTGTCAACAAATAAGTGGGCAACTGAATAAAAATAGGAAGAAAGGGCAGGAATAAGTGGTCTTATTTTTCTTCAGTGTGTTTGCATACACTAAATTAATATGTAATTAGTTTTTCATTCTCTTGAGATACTTTAATTTGATGAAGATCAAGTCCTGTGGGAATCTTGCATTGCCATATCTGTATCAATGACAATTTTTATTGGTCAGTACATTAAAAGTTCTTTAGAAAGTGAGAGAATGACAGTATTAATAGCAGAGAAAATTAAAGTCATCTGTGAAGAGTCACTGAACGATTGAAAAGTACTGAGGATCTGTGGGAGGAAAAATAAAATTATCTTTTATTCATCTGAAAATTAAGCAATGCAGAGAAACACTGAGCTTGATATACAAGTGGCATCTAAATTATCTTTTAGCACTCTCCCTCGAGTTCTCACAAATAACAATAACAGCTATATTATATACTTATATCTTATGAAATGTGTTTTACCACTGAGGGTAGCACAATTATGAAAAAAAAATTCAAGAGAGATCACTGGCCTAAAATGAAATATTGTCATAAATATTTGTAACAAAGGRCTCAGCTTTTACGTGTTTCTGGTAGTTGATATTTACATTATGCATGTAAAACATTAGCTTTTTGTTTGTATTTTAAACAATGTTAGCAAAGCAGTGTCTCAAGACGACCTTCACCAATTTGTCAAATGGATGCACCTCATTATCTAGAGAAACATTACTAAGAAAAAAACATCTGCACAGAGGTGGATTAATAAAAAAGGCACCYAGAAAAGGTAGTGCTCCCTTGCACGCTGTTGAATTTATAAACATTTATTTACACMGTCATCTGATGCCTGCATTTCACTGATGAAATATGGGCAACTTCACAGCTGCCATGGAGACCATCAGAAGGTGAATTAGTATGAAGGAAGGCAGAAAAATGAGGAAACATAAATATTCTCAACAAAGAAAAGCTAGTCCTGTAGATAAGATGAAACATTTTTTTAAAAAATCTATTTGTTAATTTCAAATTAACTGCTAAAAAGAAATTTATATTACCCATAATAAAAATTAAAACCAAAACTAAGATGCCTAGAAATATCTGATAGGGATGAAGAAAAAAAATGGCCATAATGAAATTATTTGTCTTTCTAATGAATTATGACAATTTTTTTTGCCACCTACAAAAAAACACCAAACCAGCAAAATAGTCAAGTATCCATCATTAATGGGCAAAAATGTGTATTTTTTTCTGGTGTTTGTTCAGTCTTCTTCATTGTCAAGCAGGTCTCTCTGTGTCCATGAAGCTCAACGAAATAATGCATTAGCTAACATTTTAAACTGATGTCTGCATTGCACAGCTCAAATACTGAATTTATATTTCAAATGCAGTTTTACTAAATATTTTAACATATTTTTAACTGTAAATACTTTCAAATACCTCAACAGTTATATCAACAAAGATTCAGTGTTATTCTATTTCTTGAAACGTCAACCCAAATCACACAGTGACCCCACCAGTTGGTTACACCAGTTCTGCACACCCTAGAACTGCTTGTAAAGAGACAGGAAGGATGGAAAAGAAAAATGAGCAGTAAGAAAATATGAATGGGATATTTTATTTCCTGGCTAGAAAGGAATATTTAAAGCAGTGGAGATACCTTCAGAACACTTCATGGTGGAGCAATAGCACTGCTCATACTGCTCATTTGAGTGGGTGAAGGAAAAATGAGGGATATGAAATTTGCCTACCTGTGCCACATCAATTTGGGAAAGCACTCTTTTGGCAGCATCTTTACCCCGRTTTCGTTTCTTCATTTCTTCCAAACTAATCTCGTGGCTTGTTAATTCAGATTGTATTTTCTATTGGAAAAAAAACGCACAAAAAACAAAAATCAACCCAGCAAWCAGCAAGGTGTGAAGGAACAGTGTGTGCTGTTGAAATGATTTGGAACAGTTGATTTTCCAGCAGATGGAACAGCAATGACCCTGCCCCTCTCCTCAGCCCTGCCCCTGGACTGCTGTGTCCAGCTGTCCTGGAGCCACTCAAGCAGAGGGGGAGAAAGATGATTAAGGGACTGAAAATAGACATTTTTTTTCTGAAGGAAAACACGTTTTCGTTGGTAAGAACATTAAAAGTTAATCATAGAAAAAAAAAAATAGGAAAGTTATTTGCATCACTTTTCTTAATTGTTCTTATTTTCACAGTATCACCAGGCAAGTTTGGAGAAAACTGATGAAGTGTAAATATAACACCACCTTCATCTTTGAAAGCTGTGCTACATCTAAAACAATGCACAATTTATTATATATTTCTGACTACAATCTATGTTCAGTATCAGATTTGTAGCTAAAAGCACAATGAGACAGTCCATTATTATAGTAACTTAAWCTATTTTCTAACACACATTTCTGGTTGTGTCTGTTGCAAAATCAGAGTATGATTGCAAGRAAAACATCAGCTTTTTTGGTTCACCATAAATCAACCTTAGGAGAAACAATTACCTTAAGCAGTGTTGGCTAGTGCAGTAAAAAGGGAAAGCCCATTAAAAATATTGATAAAATATAATTGAGGATGATTTAAATATATTTATGTTTCAATTGTTGAAAAATAAAAAATTGAAGCAATTAGCTGAATTGCTAGACAGCACTACTGGGAAAAGTTACCCTGTAAAATAAAGACACAAAGGTATGTTCCCAGCACGAGATGYATTTGAGGCCATTACTCCTGCATTCAAAAGTGATTTTATATTTAATCTTTTATTTTAAAGGTATAAAGCATTATTCAGATACTCTGAAGACCAACTATAATTTGAAATATATGCACATAAATTTATCATACGCTACAGTAACTGTAATAGTAAACATTAATATGTGTCTTTTTAATCACATTTTCATAGGTTATTAAGTAAAAAGTTGTGTATACCATATGTTGTGTACTTTATACAGATATTACATTGTTATAATGACTATTACATGGTTGTAATGACTTCTGTACCATTATAATGTCTTATGTATTTCAACACTTAATTGGAAGCAGTTTTTTACAAGTTATATTGAAAACGTATTAAAGCAACTTTTAAGAGAAAAAGACTTACAAAAATAKAGAAAACTATTAAAGTCTTTACCAAGTTTAATTGCAAGAATATATTTATGACTCTAAATTATTCAGTATTACTTGGAGGATTAAAATATTTTTCAGAAACAAAGTATTTGTAAAAGCAAAACGASTAGCAGAAAGCTCTAAATTTAGAGGATCTTTTCTTCTAAAATTATCCTAATTGTATATTTYTGATTTTTCAGATTTTAAGTGGTCCTTCACAATGCTAATGACTGCACAGCCAGCAGCATTTAGAGCAAATAATAGAATTTTTCTAAAAATGATATTTAATTTTTGAGCAAACAAAAATGGTCAATTAAAAGAATAATTCCATCAAGGAGAGAATGTTTATTTAATTGCTGAGCACTTATTTTCTCCTCCTCTAAGTTTAAAATTCCCCCTTGAAGCGTGTTTGAGTTGTAACAGGATTATCTTGAATTTCTGTGCTATGCATGGACCAAACTGGTGAGTCAGGATTACTTAATACCTGAAGCCAAATAATTTTCTCATGTCGTGGATGTTAGAACTGCATAGAAAAGGAAGAAACAAGTCTGAATGATAAAAAAATATCACACCCAGTATTACAACAGTTTGTTTCCACGTCTAGTCAACGAACTGGTTTTTGGTTGTATTTTCCAATTTACTTTGTTCAACCTCAGAGTCACTCTGSAAAGCATCTAATTGAACAGTTCTTATCTGAATAGGTCAGAACAGCACAGTACAGATAAGAGTAGTGTTTAAGCAATTAGCGATTATGGGACAATGCATAGAGATGGTTCTATCTTTCTTTTTTAGATTGCTCTGCAGGAAAGAGATGAAGCATCAACTACTCTGATATCAAAATGCAGAACAGGAGAAAACAAACACATTAGAGGAAAGATTAAAACAAAAGTTAGTAAGGCTTATAGCAAGGAAAGGTTCTTTTTTTTTTTTTTTTTTTTTTTTTTTTTTTTTTTTTTTTTTTTTTTTTTTTTTTTTTTTTTTTTTTTTTTTTTTTTTTTGCTACTGCTGCTCACAGGCAGAAAGATTAAATCAGTCCTGGACAGGTAGAAAAGGATTTGTAACACCTCAATATGATGCTCATTATCATTCAGTTTTTAACTGATCATTTTGACTTTTGAGTGTCTTGACTACAAATTTATTGCATTGAYTTCTAAACATCCATTAGAAAACACTATTTTCCCCCTATTATCCTCATCTCTTCTTTTCTCAGTGGTTCTTGTCTATTTTTTTTTTTCTATTTTTTTAAATAAAGAGCAAAACTTGCCTTCGTTTATTTTCTAGAACATCAGAATTAAACATACTCTATGTAACTAAGCAATACGACTGGGTATAAATTATTGTGTCCTACGGGTTAAGAATTCTAATTTCCCACCACTGGCAATTTTCAGGAAATTTGTAAAATTTTTATTCATATATATATAAATAAAAGCATATAACRCACATAGAAGATGATATTATAGCACAAATGACATACAGGTAAGTCTTAACTCAAACTTCATACTTAGTTATGGACATTAACTTTCAAGAAATATTAACTAGAGAGGCCAAATGAGAAAAGGAAGGTAGAATAGGGTAGAACCATGACTGACAAGGCAATACTGAATAAATTGGACATGACAAATGCAGTTAAAACATTGTTCTGATGCTATGGAGATGTGTAGAGGGTGACAACCTGTATAGTACAGAAATCTGCATAGTTATTCAAACTAAATAATACCAAAATGTAACCTTACACTCCTGAATAACACTTATCAGCTCTCCCCTCTGACCATTGATCCACATATGGCTAAACAAAACAATTCTCACAATTTCCAGCCGAGGAAAGGTAGGTGTAAACAACTTTTATGTTTCTCTATGTAGACAACTGTGAGTTCTTTGTCCCAAAATATTAGTCTGAAGGCAATGAAGTAAGGCACTGTTCTTGTCAAGTGACATCTTGAAAAATTGAACAATTCTGCCATTGTATCATCACATTAACTTTGGTTCTGTACAAAGCCCAACGATATGATAAAAACAGATTAACAGCCACCTTCACTCAGAAAACAGCCAGGCATATAGTGCTTATCACTACAGAACTGAAATTACCYGAGGAGTTTATTGAAATGGTAGATTACTTTTGAGCATTTCAAGCACACAATATGGTTGAGTTATYCTCCACACCAAAGTTTATATAGTTTGACTGGAGAGAGCAACAGACAAGTGATTTGTCATATGCAGGTGAAAAATGAAATAAGTCTATTTTCTCTCCCATAACGTAAAAATATTAATATAGTCACTCAGACTAAGCAGAAGCACAAAGTGGAAATTCTCTCTTCCATCAAAAGTTATTGAATAACAAAGCTACAAATAATTATTTGAAAAATAGTTTGCAATATAAATGTAATATTTTCCATACAGATTTATTTTCTTCCTGCCAGTTAGAGAATACCTGAAAAAAACTCACCATCTGTGAATTCTTGTGATGATGACTTTATTCTCTGTATTTTTTTTTGTAAATTTAGAAATATGACAAATTTTTCCACTGGGATCATGGGATCAAGTATATAAACAAATAATCTTTCCTTTTGGAATATTGCTTCAGAATTTACCTCACTCGAGGTTGTATCATCAATGGACCKTGAGGAATCTGAACTGATTTATCTGTGTGGTTGCTGTTAGGTTTTTTGTCTGAATTCATCATCTTTAGTTGTACTCCAAATAACTCGTGTAACAGTCTTTCTCTAGCATTAAATTCTCAGTGCCACATGGTGGAGTAAGAAGCACACAGAATCTAAATTCAAAAAGTGATCCTRAGGAGAAGTTAAACAGCACATATTTGACTCCCCCTTCTCTCAGTCAAGTTTCTGTAKAAACTAAACTGATCATTTCACTTAAAAAGAGGAGCTAAATATAATTTTGTTTTCTCAGGTTAATTTCTAATCAGCAGAAACAATGATTATTCCTCCTATCAAGGCCCCAAACAGATTTGAATTTTTTTAAAGCAAACACACAGAGCTCTAAAGCCCTCAGCAGCTTTTTGATTATAAATTCCCCCATATGTTCTTTTAGAAATGCAACACATATTGCTGAATGGTTTGCTAAATCCCTCAGCATGGATGAACTGATCCCTGCCCAGAAATCAACATCACTGACTGAAAGATTCCCCTTCCAGCTGTGTAGACACTATTGTGGGATCTCACATGAATGAACTGTTTTCAGCTCTACAAAAGAGCTGTGCCAGCAGAAGCTCCACRGGAGACGTGGCCATTCAGGATGTGCCTATTCTGCCACTGTTTGGGGTGGCTCTTTGCTGGAGGAATGACAGTCTATTTACCCACATAAAAATGATTGTGTATTCCCTTTCCCTCCAAGGATTGTAAAGAGCTTCACATCAGTT
>NW_026623969.1:74186-78298 GCF_030028575.1 Malurus melanocephalus | reverse complement strand
GCCTCTGTGCTGGTTTTCCCACAGTGGATATAGCACAATCAGGTGAAACTGACATTAGACAATAAAATCTCAAGAAAAATAACAAGTTCTGCAAAGGCACTGAGCTGAAATTTTCCTATGAAAACATGCTAATTAATGTTGATTGGGTTTTGTGCTGCTTCAGTTTTTCAATTATTTCCTTTTACACAGTCTATATTAATTCCTAATATGGTACCTTAGGATGCACACAATCCAAATGCATCCATGGGACAYGTGAAACATGTAAGAGTCTAAACACACCAGAAACAAAAAAAGTACATTTTCATATCAATTTTTAAYGTATTTAATTTATAKAAYTATAASATAAAAAATTAAACTGATGAATCTTTTAAAAAATGCTGATTTTTATGTTATTTCTTCTATCATTCATATTTCAAGGAAGGAGAAAAGTCATTCAAGAAAGTGAAAAGATAGTTAGCTTTATTTAGGATTCAAACTGAAACAATTTGTCTAAATCTGATCTTACACTGATATAAATGAGAAGAAAATAAAGTAGGATAAAAATTACTTTCAAAATAAGACTGAACCCAGATATGATCCTATTCTCCAAATATAGCATATATAGCCCCTACACACACATAAAAATATCTGCATGTACCTACAAGTGCACATAGCCACAAAAAGCAACTGAAAGGTACATCTGTGTCCATGTTAATTCAAAAGACATAGTAACTTTTAGTTCTTAAAGGAGATAAGAATTTATTTTCAGGGCTGTATCGATTCCGCTCTGAATATATTCAAGATCATCTAGGCTACTCCATGCAAGATAATATTTTTTTTAGAATTATTTAAAACTCAACAGGAATGCAAAAAAAACCGCATAATTGAATGCCTCTTTTAAAATCATGATTAAAGCATTAATTTTCAACTTCCCTGTAGCTTTTTTCCATTTGTTTACTTTCAGTATCTGACTGTCAAAATTTAAATAGAATTAACAAAAAAGTTGAGGTATATAATACTGTAAAGTATTAATAGTTTCATTGCAGAGATGTTTGGGTTTCTTTTGTTTGTATTCTTACCTCTTAATGCTGCAGTAAAGCAGACCTTTCAGAAGAAAGAATGAGAGAGTAAAAATGATAATGAGATGTACATTTTTATTTCAAAGGCTCAATAAACCATGTGTAAAGATTGGGGAAAAAAAAAGCTTTTTCTGTAGAAATTATGTGAGCTGTAAAAATTTAAATGTAAGTACATTGATGTGCACATTATGAAATAAATAAYAATGTTGTCTACATTTCAATAATTTAGTAAGAAATCCCAGGCCACATAATCAACTTGGCAAAAGAAGAGTAGTGAGGATGATGAGTTTCCWCTTTCTAGGATGGAAAATTGATTTTAAAGAACCACAATGTTTATCCTTGTCATTTTAAAATCACCTCATAGTCTTCCACGATTTTATGGTTCTTCACATATTCTGGACCGACATATAACRCAAATCAGAAGGAAAATATGACTTTACTAGGAGAGTAGCTTAAACTTCTCCAASTAATCCCACACAAAATTTACTTGCACTTTCACGCCGATCACGTTGCAAATCCTCTTTAACGAGAGGCTGAGGGCCAACCAAACACTCTTGGGTTGATTAGGAAAAGCAGTAAACACGAGCTGCTCGTAACTCACCTGTGCTTCCTGCGGGACCTGCGCTGCATCCACCCTGTCGGCGGTGTAGGCTGCCAACTGCTTGTCAATGCCAGCCAGAGACTCCTGGATCAAACGCAGGGCTTTGTCAGTCTCCTGTGCTGACTGAATGCTCTGCTCGAGACTTTTCTGTCTTCTCACGGCCTAGGAACAATGACAGTGTTATCAGCACTCACGGTAATAATGCATATAACGCCCTTTTTTTCCGCCCATTTTTTTTCCCCCCAAAAAAGTTCAGGCAAAGAATCAAACACAGGACTCCTGGCTTGTGCTCGTCCACCTTTTTGTAGGATAAATTGCGCATCTTTTTGCCACTCATTGAGTTTGCTCGGTAAGAAACAAACAACACCCAGATTGCAAAGACAAGTTCTAAAAAATCCCAAAAAGATTTCTAAAGAATCCCAAAAAAAAGCAGTGCATAAACTGAGGATTTCTATCTGGAGTGCAAGKTGGCAAAGCTGCATGACCAAACCATCCTGACAGTGCTGTCTCTCTTTCTGAGGCAGAGCAGTTCTCCTGATCTTATTACATAATCCAAGAGACTTTGTTTACTGAGAATAGGGTTACTGTCATCACAATCCTATCCAAGACAATCCACCTCAGTAAGTGAGAGGGATAAAGACTCTCTTGAGCTGGATTTCTCTTATATGAAGCATAAATAGCTTTTTGGAAGAGGCAATGCCTACTTTTTTCCTCCGATGGACAAAAAAATATTAAAAAGTTAGATCTTCCTTCTACACCACCAGCAGTGCCACCGTGGATTGTCTACTACTGCCTTTTAAATAATCCTTTTTTTGAGAAGGAGGTTTTCCTTTCAAAGGAGCTCAGTTTATGGTTTAACAAATCAGGACACTAAATTCTCCATCCAAGYTGTCCTTAGAACACACATATATTAAACACTTCACATAAATGATTCWGCTTTAAATATTATTTGCAACACTTTAATGAGGCATTTATCAGGTAATAAATAACCTGGTACTTTCTTCCATCTGTCATTGTGTCTACTTACAGACTCATATTTTATTTGGACCCCAGCTACTGCCTAGTAGAGTTTCTGCTTTATACAAAGCACACAGTAATTACCAACAACTTCAAGTGCACCACAATTTTTCTGTGTACAAGCTCAGCCATACTGCTGACCACAGAATAAGGGAACTAACTTTCTTTGACATGAATCAAAGGTGAAAGCAAGCACCCTTTAAATAACATTGCTAGGTATCCTGCCATTTTTCAAGTCAAATCACACTYTCTCTCTCTGGTAAGCCAGCTATATTTAATTTGATTTCATACCCATTACAACACTCTTGCCTTGAACAAAAATATCTCTCAGCAATTCAGTGAGAATATTTGATATATCTGCACCTTCTTCATGGTGCTCAGATTCTGACCAAGCTTCACATATAACAAATGAAAAAGATTATTTCTTGTGGGCATTCTTGCTAGCTGTTTGACTTARTTAAAGGATAAGGATCCAACCAGTATTTTCTATATTTGTTTTGGTAAGCTGCTTTGTGCTATTTCAAAACAACTGATGAGATAATCTTGYACCACTGCCAGTTCCAGGAACCTTCTGTGGAGCTGAGAAGCTTTATATATCAGASTCAGGCTGTGTGTTAATGGGAGCACGTAAACCACCAAGGTATTATTACCTTGGTATTATTGGTATTACCTTACCAAATGAACCATTAAAATAGTGTAACTTCACAATACAGTACTAAGGCTTGCTACTTAAATGACTTTTATCTACATCTGATTTGAGATTTTAACAGAACTTTTCAGCCTGTTGAAAGCAGTGATTTAAAAAAAACACAGCTTCCATTTACCTTGGCAGTACTTACTACTAATTTGYAAGCCTGGCTAAGATACAGACTCTGTATCAATCCATTTGCGTCATTATAGGGTAGATTGAAAGGCACATTAGATCAGGAACAGGATAAGTAACTTTCTGCAGATAATGGGTAAGGTAAGGTCATCCTCCTGGAAGAATGGAAGAACCATGGAAGAGCCTCCCTGCCTTGGCTGATKTCTGTGGTGAACTCTTAGGACTAACACACACACGGTGTCCTTGTGGGCAGAAAAGCTCACTATTTAAAACAAAAAAAAACCAAAAAAGTTCCATTCTTATGAGTGCTGCACTTTCTGGAGAATTCAATGTACTGGTCACAGATYTGGTGTACATCTATCTGACAAACTACTTTTATAGCAATACTTGAAGCTTGGAACCTCTGTTAAATGCTGTCTCATGCTGACTAATATTTGGAACTAGGGACTTGTTGAAGTATAGATATGTTTGCTGCCAGCCTTAGAAACAGACTGCACACATGTAATGAAGTAGCAGAATGCAAATTCCCAAAGTCTTAAAATCCCATTTAAAAAAAAACAAAACAAAACAAAAACAAAAACAAACAAACAAAAAAAAAACCCAAAACAAAAAA
>NW_026623969.1:18840-74156 GCF_030028575.1 Malurus melanocephalus | reverse complement strand
AAAAAAAAAAAAGTGGTGATTGAAAAATTATCATCTCTATGTTGATATCATCAGAAACCACGTATAACAAAATCCTATTTTTGAATACAACTGGAAAAATTAAGACTCATTGATCAAATATTATAGCAGATAAGGTAAATGAAAATAAATTCTTGCCTGAGTGTGACTCATTTTTTGCATTTGTATTTCAAGTAGATATAAAGTCAGATATATATTCATACTTGTGGTGTCTTTATGTGTACATAACATGCACATAAAGACAAAAATACCCCATTTCATTGCTGAAGTCAATCCCAGAGCTGACCCTGTTGAATTCCTGCAACAAATGTAATGAAAACCTTTACAATAACCTTATAAAAGGTACAGTACAGTCATGCAATGTAACATATTTCTCCAGTACACAACCCYTGATTCAAAAATCTAATCTTTTTCACTAAATAGGTCCCTGGTACTATTAAAATAATACTACTAAATATTGCAGAATATTTAATTCATTAAATCAAGGGGAATGCCATAATATTGACGAGCCACTTTCCTCTCTTTCTGTAGAAAAGAGTTGCTGGTGGADATAAGCATTAGAATGCTTTACAAAAAGGAGAAGTCATACTACAAACTTACGTCTGCCACCCTGAGTTTCAAATTTGTCCCTACAACTCACATATCTCGCTGTGTGAAAAATCTGTATGTGCATATTTTTTAAAGATGTGTGAGAGCTGAGAGCTAAAATTTTATATGTTTAYGATATAAAAATATTTGAATATATGACGTTCTGGGTGGTTCATTTGTTTATTTCTTTCCTGAAATATAGTGGGGTTTCTATCTCGTTGTAGGAAAAAATAGATGGCTTAACACTACAGTGTGTAAATGGGTCTGAGAACATAAAAAGAAGCTCCAGCTTTGCTATCAGATCATAGTCAATAAAGCTGAAGACTTTGGTCTCTAAAGAGAAGTGGCTGACAGTTAATTGCTAAATAAAAAATCTCAGGAAAAGAACCAAGTGTTTAATGATTTCTGAGGCAGGAAAATGTTGACAGCTGTCAACTATCTGAAAACTAGTTCAAAGAAAAAAAATCTGCTGTTAGGCACTATAAAAATGAAAGAGAAGGGGAAATATTTGTAGAATAAATTTTTAATTGAAATCTCTACAGGGTTTTTATAGATTTTTGGCGGGCTTATGATAAACATAAGACTTTTTGTGATATAATGTACTGCATAAACTGTTTACAATTTAACAAAGGTCAATGGTAAATGCAGGAAATACCAACATTGCATATTGTCCATATAAAATGCAACATTAAGGAAAAGACTATAGTTCATTCTTTGATGCTGAATGTTATAAATCTGTATTTATAGATATGACCGCTTTTTTCTTAAATAATACATTTCACCTATTTAATGAGAACAGTTACATGTGCAGTTATTAAGATGTTGGTTAGAGTTCTATGATTAAACAAGTACTGTTGTTGAGGCAGTACTCAGTAGCTGGGCTGTGGGAGTATAATAGAACAAAACCTTTTGAAAATTATAGCACTTTCACTACAGGGTATATTTATTTAAAATGCAGAATTAAATTTGTGAATTAGCTTTTAAGTTATAGCTCATGGAAAAGAATCTTTTGAGAAAGGCAGATGTGCCAGTTTATTGTTTTTTGGGGTTTTTTTTGGTCTCCGTTATACTCTTGTATTATTGAGAAATGTTGTAACAGGCAAAGTAAAAATTTTAAAACTTTAAAATTCCTTCCTAACTTGTTTAAATTACATTAAAATTTAACCTGACTCTTGGTGSTATAATGGTTGTGACTCAGATATATCACAACTTCTCAGTACCACTCACATCAAATTCCAAAYATGTTAATCTCCACATTTTGTCTGATCAGAGCGAATTAATGTTTATGCTTAGATTTAAATTAGAAACACATTTTTAAAAATTAAAAACATTATATTGGACCCATGAATTTTTAACACCCTCCAACCTAGAACTCATTCTTCTGAAAGTTTTAATAATATTACACAGTGCTTTTCAAGTAACTGGCTACAAATATTTGACCTCCCAGCCATTAAGTGACATTCATCTTCGATCAACTGAATTCCAAAACTGCAAACTATACCAAGGAAGACTTTTCTATCTCTTTAGTTAATCACTGAGGGCAGATGAGGCCTCAGAACTTGCAAAAGCAGCCCTCTTAGCAACCTCCAAAGCAATCATGTGGAGATGGGGTGTGAAATATTCYTTCTACTCTGGGGAGGAGAACAAAACAGAAAAATTGTGTCAAATGATGAATGTGTGCTCTTTGAAAGAAGCCAAAGGTAGTCTTCAGGGGAGTCCTAAAAGGAATTAAGAGACAGCACCCAATAATGACAATTGAATCTAGTGTAAAACTCATGTGAACAATAATGTTTTGTACAGTTTTTTTGCAAGCATAGTCTCAAGAATATCTCGTTGACATTTTTGAAGTTTGCTGGACAGGATGTAAATCACTTTCAGCATTACAAGGAATGATAGCTGCTTGCAGTATTAGCTTCAAATTCTTTAGTGTCTCTTAAATCCAATATACAGGATTGTAAGGGGATCAGTCCTTGAAAAGTAAGGACAGGGTATATCTTGCTTATCAGTCAGCCCCAAATGTTCAAAAGCAAACTACACACACTCAGTCTCTGTTAACTAAAGAAGATAAGGCATACAAACATAAAGCCATTATCTGCCTTTAAAAATGAATCTCTATCTCAGTAGCAAAGCTGCATTGTCTTGCAGCATCATTCATATGGAAGTGGGTTGGTTTGGTTGCTCTATTAGTGGTGAATAAATATTTCACATATCAGTTTCTGCCCACACTAGTTTATTGTCTTGGTAATTACCTGCACAATTATTCAAATAAAAACAAATAACTTCACCACTTTAGGATTGCCAGTTAGCCTGTCTGAGAAGTGACCTTGAACATGAGCTGATTTGTGTTATGTGCCTGCAATATATTTTTATACAAGGAGAATGCTGCTTGAATTTCAAGAGACTTCACAAGCAGCACAGAAAATTCAGTATCAGGAATCTATGAAAAAAAAAAAAATGTACTTCAGAGTCAGATCTTGCCATGAGTATTTAACTACTCAATATCTGATCAAGCTTTCAAAGAAGCATTTAAAAAAGCCCTCCACCACAATTTTTTGTCTATTTTTGAAAGAAATTGGGCAGCAGTGAATAAATTTCTAAATATTTTGCCTGTATAGTCATCCAAATTATTTCCAGAATTTCACACATCTTCCTGATGTACTTTTCACACTAAATCCCTGGAACTTTTATGRATTTTGCTTTAATATCTATTACTGATGGCTGAATAGTATTTAACTATTACTCAAAAAGACTATTTGAAACTCTTGTTCTCACACCCTGGAAGCCTTCTCTATATTCCTAGTTTTCTCTTCCAAATCAGTAAAAAAAATAAAAAATACCAAGAAGCAGAATTCGAGAGAGTGTATCTGCATTCAAACAGACGTGAGATTATTTAAAAGAGAAAAAAAAAGGGCCAAAAAAAGAGCAAATATAGAGAAATTTATGTTTACATTTCTGTTATGACACTGTCCAGCTACACAGAATTGTGTGGATGCCTGCACTTCACCAGAACTTTCAATAAGCTCTTTCCCTTCCCATCCCTCAAGTTTATTCTCAGAACACCTGAGGACTTTCCTTTAATTTTTATTGTAGTTTACTTCCAYGGTTTTCAAGAACAAATATATTTCAAGCACCACGAAAGAACCAAAATGTTTTTCATTGTCATCCTTCGAATACAGCTGCTTTCCAAAAATCTCCACTTGGGCAACATTTATATCACTGTGAGCAAGTAATTTTTGACAGTTTCTGTAGCTCATCTTTGAGCATGTTCTGGTTACAGTCATAAAGGGGCTGTCTACATCCTTGGCTAGGTTTTTCCCCAATAATTCTTTCTGATCTTCAACAAGCACTGAAATGATATTTTCCTGRTATCTATAGCATATTGCTAGATTTGGCTCTCCTTGTCTTAAAAATATATTTTTAATATATTTTTCTATATATTTAAAATATATATATTTAATATATATTTTTTAATATATGTATAATATATATATTTAATATTTAATATATTTATATATATTTAATAAATTTTTTTTCTATATTGAAGACCATGAAAACACTTCTGATGGAACATTTTGTTTGTGACCTGTTTAGAAGCTKCACTGTACCAGCAAAATATATTTTTTATTTTTAAATGGTGCTAGTCTTTCCTCTACTTAATTGGAGGACCCTAAAGATACCTCCTGCTGAAGTTCTTCCCATCGAGTATTGAACTTCTCAAGTTTCTCATTGATCAATTCATCCAAKATTCCACCATCTGTCAACGTCTGAGCCAGTTCCCGAATCTGGTTGCGATTATCTTCTGGATGCCTCATTAAACGTTCCAAAGACTGAAAAAAAGTAAAAAAAAAAAAAGGAAAAAGCAGTTTATTTTTCTATTCGTAAATAAGATTCTTCAGAGCAGTCCTGATTTGCCTTAAAAATATAAGAATTTTTACATTTCATATACAACAAAAGTAAAGGAAAATGGATAAAATACTTAAATTCCATGTCTTGACAACTAATGTTCTATACTACTTATTACCAAGCACAAAGATTTTTCATAAAGCATTGTTTACTGCTGGATTTTAAAAACGTGGACTATGCCCAATAAGTAGTTGCACTTTAATATGAAAAACTTTCCTGAGTATCTAAATGGATGAAATTCAACAGCAAAAATGAGTTATCAATGCAATATGTTGTATTTTAACACACTAAAAATATTAGTTAACTTAAGWATTAATTAACTTAATATCTACAAATTTGAAAGGCTACATGAATAAAAATAAAAGAATAATAAACAAAGTTGTACTGCTATGATGAAAACTTGCCTTCTCTGAGGCCTTCAACATCTTTTCTATTGGCTAAAGTGAGGTCTTTTCTTTCTAAGAAGGTTTATTTTATCACTACCAAAATTTTCTATTACACCAGGCATAATACATTTAATTATTGTTTGAATTAGGTGGATTTGAATTCAAAACCTCATTTGTTGAATCTACTGAGAACTTAGGACTTTCCAAATATTCTGCACCTTGTTCACGTGCAGTGTTAATTCATAGTTTTTTTTAGAATGACATGCAATTTACAATTTATCAATACATATAATTTGATATTAAGTCAGCACTTACATCTAAAGATTCAGAAATCTCTTCTGCACCTCSCTGGACATTTTCAGTTGCTTTGAGTTTCAGTTCAATCTCATTCAACCAYTTATTTTCTGCATCCAAATATGACAATAATTCGCGCCAACACGCCCATACCTCCTGATGAAGAAAATGTTTATTTAGATTGAAAACCTCACAGAAAATTTTCACTCATTAAAATACTGAAAATATTCATGCTTCATCCCCAAAGCAAAATGGTTGATACCTGATGGTTACAAGACCATATAGTTGATTTTTAATTCCTAGTACTCATATGATCCAAATAAATATAAAACACAAGAAAACCATCATTYTGATTAAACAGAGSAMAACCACWGAAAATAACAYRAAAAAATGAAWRCTTCCACAAAACACAACTTGAATCTTCATGTTCATGTATTATCCACTTTATAGTTTTCTGTAAAATTTTCTTATATAAATACCCATTTTAGAAATTTATGTCTATTATAAAATGAAGTTAGATTCCTTATATATTCTATATATTAATTGCTTAAAGTTTCATAAAGGTTCATAAAATTTCAGCTTTTWAGAATTCAGACTCAAATCTCTATGGAATTTAATTCTAAACCATATTTAGTGCAATTTTATAGACCTTTTAAGTGCTAGAGTACAAAGCATAATATTGTAAAATATTCTTATCTCCTTAAATTAAATTATGAYCTAATATTTTATTTATACAGTGCTTGAAGATACTTAAATAAGCATGTAAAAATGGCACTTTATGCACAAACAAAACAATTAAACTCTCCATAAATAATATTTTTGGGGTTTCTTGGGNAAGCTAAAATAATGCTATTGGAATGCATTCTGCTCTTAGCAGATCAAGGTTCCCAGAGTGCAATTCATCTCACCTAACTCTGCTCACGCCAAATGAGGGTTACAGAGGGATATTAACATGAAACAACACACCATCAACGATTGGGGTAAATATGGATTACCAGTTTAGACTTCACACCTAATTTTCCACAGTGAAATTTAGACAAGATAAATTTTACTCTGTTATATTATTGTCCTCTATGAGGCTCTCTCTTGAACATTAGTTCACAATAAAAAAAATCCATGTTTAATTCACTGTGACTACTGTAAAATATAAAAGCACTCCCATGGCAAGAATCTGCAATGAAATTTGCCAAAATGGCAGGGTCAACTCAAAATGCATGAAAAACAAATAAAAATACTCATTTTGTCAGCAGATCAGAGGCTGCTCCCATGCTGAGATAACACCACCTGAGCAGCTTCAGGGCCACTCCATCAAAATCCTTAACAAAGGAAGACAGAACCTTGAGGAGCTGATGAAGAGAACAGCCAAGATTTAAGGCAGATTCCTGGCTTAAACTCAGGAGGGATAAAAACMTTGAGCAGCCATTGCTGTCTCTGCCCTAAGAGTCATGTCTCAGTCTTCCCCTGCAACATGATTCTCCAGCAGATATGATTCTCAAAATAACTTTGTGTATGGCTCATAACATGGGATATTTGGGATATGGCTCATAAAGCGAGGATAGCCTGGGGCTACTCATGATAACACACAATAGAGCTGCACTCTCCACCTGATTTCTTGCAGTTAGAAGGGCTATAAATACAACAGCTGACAAGATATCAAACCTCCAAAGTCTTCCACTTTCCGTTCAGCCTGCTGCAGAGTTGCTGGTAGCTGGTAATTAGAACATCGAGCTCCTTTTTCAAAGCCTCATGAGCTGCTGGTGGAGCCTTTGCTATAAAATTGTTCACAGAATCTGCAATAAGCTTCACTTTCACTTCTTTCTGCAGGGCTTCCTCCTTTGCTCTCTGGAAAGGGGAAAAAAAAAAAAAAAAAGTAGTTGTAGTCCTAGTTTAAGAAGGAAACTTATTTCTAATAACTATCAAAATTCTCTGACAGAATTCTAGAGGGAGAAAAAAGCCAAACAATACTACAACAACAAAGTAAAATACAACAGCAGACATTTAATTCCCAGCCTTTCTGACATAATCCTAAATGCATTCAAAAAACCTTTGTTTCATTTTGGTGCTAATACACAATACTCAATAGAATTTATCATCTCACGCCCATCTAGTGTTCTGGAGCTCTCAGACTAATAGAACATTACAGTACTTTTTTTCCCCCCCCAAGAAATGCTCCAAATACCTGTGACTTGAATATCATAACTTATGAACCACAAATAACCAAAAAAAAATCTGTTGTGTTACAAAATCTTGTATCCAGACTTAAAGGTAAAATCACAGGCAAAGGAGAAAAAAAGGAAAATACTTCTGAATGAGTATTAATTCCTTGTCACTAACCTGCATTTAAAAGAAAGCCAGAATTATTTTTCCTCTACTGTGTATCTCACACTTTTGCTACTCTCTCTGGTGTTATGTGATCTTCATACCCATTACAGTTTTCTCTGAGTGTTTTCTGGGGTCTGTGACTGGAACCATATCACTATTGAGATCATAGTGATATTACAAAAAGTGTCATCACTGCCTACAGGCCTTTGCAGGAATTTACAATGAGACTCCCTCCACAAAAAACATGACATTTTTTTTTCTCTCTGAGTAAGTTCATGAACCAGAATAGTTGTAATCAGGCTGCCATTGCTAAGGAGGTTTACAGGGTTGCTCTTGACTTTCCTCTTCTCTAGCTGTGGGAAGAAATGGGCTGCAGAATGAACATGGAATTCTGGCCCAGATTTTCTCTCTTCTGTGACATGAGAGGTGGCTGCAATCCTTTGGGGAAAGGATCATCAAGAGCAGGTGATGGGATACACGACAAATAATCTGGTTATTTGCCTAGCTCAAGGTGTCACAGTCTGAACATAACAGAAGTTCATCTSAGTACAGAATATCTACTAGGAAATCCATTGTACATAAAGCTATTCATATCACCTCTTCCATTATGCAGTGCAATGGATAAAATTGAATTTTGCCATTCAGTTACTAAAAAGGAACTGTATCTTTAGGGCAGATATTTACTTTTGATATTTATGTCACTTACAATTAAGTTGTTCCATAAATTTCCATATATTATGTGCATTCTGACTGGCAGCAATTATTTGTGTCAGTAAATACAGAGATCACCAGTTGCATGGTCTGAAACTCTCAAACACTAGAAAAACCCATGGAAGATGAAGAGTTTGAAAACAAAGTGTTGGACAGATTGTTAAAGTATATGTATAATGACAACCAGGTTATAATCTGGCTTCCTGAATAGTACAAGCCAAAAAATTCACATTTGAAAAAGGAATTAAACCCACATCCAATGGTTTATCCAGAGCATATGTAAGCATGTATCASAAATTAGTGTTTTTGTCCTAAGGTCATTTTCATCCCACATGAAGGAAACATTATTCAGATCAAATATGCTGTTTTTRTATTTCTACATTAAAGACACAATATGCATGATAGCACACACCAACATGCATCCTTTTTTTTTTTTTCCTGCTCACTCTAGTGCAAAGAAAAGACATAAAACTGATTTTACCCTACTGCTTCTAACGCTCAATTTTTAGGAATTATTCCTTAAGTAAAAGAATGTTGAAGTTACATCCAAATCAAGTATCCAATGAAACAAAGGAAAAAAAGCACTGAGGTGTTGTGGAATATCAAATATTTTCTAGCATATTCCAAATAGAAATTACTCCAAGMCATCTACTATGTTTAACTTTAGGCAAGTAGATTTGACAAAGCAGCTAAAAGAAAGAGTAGACTTTCTTTACAATGAGAGCTTCAAAAAGAACTTGGAACACAGCTCAAGGAATTAGTTTATTTTTTACCTTCAGTTCCTCAACCGCTCTCTGTAACTCATCAGGTGTTTTATACTCAAAATCTCTTTCCAGATATTCTTCCTCAGCTTGTGTTATCCACTCATGCATCTCTGACAAATCCTTTCTGAGACTCACAGTCTTATCCAAACCACCTTTTAAKGCAGCCTTCTTAGCATAGGCCTTTAAGAAAGAAAAGATTACATGGTACTTAAAGCAAAGCTACTGTACAAACTTGACAATGCTTTAGCCTGAAAAGAATCAAATTAAATCCTATACTAATAACATTGCTGTAGTTAGGGAGATGTTAATGAGTAATCAGATAGATATTAATAACAGACAATCAAAAAAAGTGMTACATTTGTGTACATCCTTATTTTAGTGAAAACTGGCTGTGCAGAATGAGTCTGTAATGATTCTAGAATGGGAATCTACACCATATGCTGATGCAATCAGAAAATAAATCTAGAAAAAGAAAAACATATTTGAGGGACTGTCTTCTGTGAGAGGTGAAAAAAGAAAAAAACCACAGGAGACTTTGAAAGTGCATCCAAGGATGAAAGCAAAGCCTCTTGAGCTATAAAGTCAGATGACCTAACTAGTTTGAATGCAACTTGCTAGAGAATAAAGCAATATGCATAT
The DNA here is from genome assembly GCF_030028575.1 of Malurus melanocephalus. NCBI lineage: Eukaryota > Metazoa > Chordata > Aves > Passeriformes > Maluridae > Malurus > Malurus melanocephalus. The sequence goes on along the minus strand of NW_026623969.1, from coordinate 64,531 downwards.
CTTTCCTCTATTGATTAAGTCAACAATGAATGTCTCAGAAAGGTGAATATTTTTAAAAAAAAAAGGTGATGAAAAAAATCCAATCTTTTGCTGGAAGAAACTATTCATCTTAAAAGGAAAAAGTACTACTGTTAAATCATTTGCCAGTCACTAAGTGGGGGTCATATGGTTGTGTTTTATTGCTCATGTGTAGAGGTAGATAATATTTTAGATTTTTAGATATTTTAGATCACCTCCATCCCAAACTATTCTCTGATCTTATTAATTGTGTATTAACCTATCAAAATTGTCCCTGACTGACCCATTTACCAGCTTTTAATAGTATTAAGAAGTTTGCAAAAAAATACTAAGTTGTACTGGTGATGTTCCTCAGAGTTGGGCTTGCAGAGTTTATTRCTCCAATATCCTGCTCTGTGGTGCTGCCTCAGTAAACATTATTTCCAGTAATATCAGGAGGTGTTTTCTTTGTATTTGGTCTTAATTTCTGGCAGTTATTGGTTTGTTACTCATCCTTGAGGACAGAATGTTAAACATAAATGCTCTTCTACACAAATGTTGTTTTACAGAACAAAATAGAGCAACAATCAGTGAGTATAAAAGCAGAACTTTATGTGGCCCTGCAAAATTAYACTTTCCTCGGTCCCAGCACCAGAAGAGTAGGTAATCTTCTCTCAYCTGTAAATAATATCTGAATTGTCAGTGATAATTGCTGATTGTCAGCTCTCATATATATATTATATATATTTATACATATTAACTGCATGTATATCAACACAAGCTGCCTTTTCCAAATCTTTTCAGAAAACTTCCACAGACCAAACTGATCTTTGTATTTATTATTTATGTATTTTAATAGCTGTTACTGAAGAAAGTGCATTAGAAATGCCCACTGAGAGGCAATAGTTTGTGTTGAATGGAAATTTTTGCAGGCAGATTTTCAGGGGAGTCAGAAGAAAGCTTCTATACTTGTAAGGCAGTACTTGAAATTTCTACCAGAGAAGTGTAAAGGTATCCAGCTTATTAATAACACCAAAAACAAAAAAAAATAAAAAAAAAAATTAAATACTCCGTACTAGTGAAAGGGAAAAGACTAAAAAACTGGATCAATAAGATGTCTTACAGATTTCAAAGGTCAACTTTTTTTTATGTTTATCAGAAAAATACAGAAAGACTATTTTCCACATGTAAAGTGAATAACAAAAATGTAGAAAATAACATACCATGTTACAAGGTAACAGTTTTACTTTATGCAAATATGCATTGTTATAGGCAAGAGAAAGAGCAAGTAGGAAACATTTAAAAGTAATAAAACATGAAAGATTATTTGAACTGTCATAAACAATAAGAATCCAAATGCCATCAAGGAAATAATAGTAATTTTTAGCCTCCTAATCATTAACATTATTTATTAATAATATCTTTAATTAAAATAAAAGAACTGTCCTTTCCTGTTATGTCCCATTCTCTCAAGTTCATGCAACCATTGGAGACTAATTTATACACATGCATATGTGCACATACTCTCAATTCCAACTGACTGAATTACACACCCTTCACTGCTTTAATATTTTATTTCATCCAGAGTAATGACGTGATTAAAGCAATGTAGAAGAAAACATAGATATAAATGCAGAATTTGATTGCTTTGGCAAATGCCTAAGCAGCACCTTCAGAAATCTACTTTTGCATAAATTACACTGCTGTTAGATCCAATATATTAGTGTATACTTTGTCATAAAAATAGTAAGATATTGTTTTACAACATAAATAAATACACTTTTCATGTACTGCTACAGGCTAAAGTAAACTCTGTAAAATATTATTTTAATTAATATGTCTAAATTCAGCTTTGTATCTACTGCATATGTATAGAAATACAAATTCTACCTATGAGAACCCTGATGATTAATTAAAAAAGAACCATTCACAGCGGGAGACTTGGTACCTGTTGGCAAATGTGGTCCCACTGAGCATTGAGATCCTTTAGTTCTGACTCTATTCTGGAAGCAAATTCTGGCTCTGCTTCACTCTTCATTTTCTTCCCAATCTCATTAACACTGTTCARACTGGGCTGGATTGTCTGGATATCATTTACCAAAGCCTAAAGGAATAGCAGAGGATTAGCAAGCTGCATTCACACAAAGTTTCAGTTATGGTATCCCTAAGAAATTGTGTCTACATGAGATTCTGACTTGTCTGGGGTCCAGATCTCCAGTCAAATGAGCACAATCAACAAATTTATCTATGAAAAAAAATAAAAAGGGAATGAGCAGCTGTAATGTGGCAAACTATTCTATACCAAAGTTATGGAAATTTTTAGTGTGTGCACTATAAATATACACATTTATAATGTATATATGACCCATATATCTCTTAAAATGTTTCCCTGCTTTTGGTTGAAAACACAAGAAATACCTAGATCTTTTACTTATATTTCTATTCATTATAATGATAATTTAAAAAAAATGGCTAAGAGACAGTATGAGGAACTTGCAGTTCCGTAAGATCACTGTGTCTGTTTCATAATATTTACACATCCTGCCAGAACATTTACAGGACTTGTAAATTCCACTGAACATACAGACAGGGACCATAATGGATTTCAAGATTCAATGCACTCACACACTCTGTTGGGACAGGAAGAAGAATTTGTAAACCTTGTGATGGAAGTACCAGTACTTCATAATGTTTTAAAACTCTGCTGAGACAACATCCTGGAACTTGTAAGTTTAGTGGAAAAAGAATGGATATAACTTACAATACCTGCAAGTTCTTTTTGCACAGTCAGAAAAGTTTGKAAATGGTGTGAGTAACAGGTACAGAAAAAGATCTTTTGTCACAATTTATACAGATTTAAAAAAAAAAAGTTCAATGTTTTTAAGATCAACACAGTAAATAATCAGTTGACTTTAGAGTCTAGTTGCATATTATTTCCTGTATTTGATATTTTGCTCCTCCTATAAATACACAAAAATACCATCAACTGTGTGCCTCCTTCTGCTATTAAAGTTTCCATGTTTTTAATTGAGTTTTCTTTCAAACTCAGGTCATGCAAAAGGTTCAAATACACTGCAGAAGACAATCCCCCTTCTACATGGATTTATATTTAGGAACAGTAAAATTTCTGTAATTTCTGTATAAGCTTGGCTCATAGAGAGGGATTGAGTAAATGCCTAGCAGGCAGGCAATACTCACTGTGCATTGCTCAAGTTGCTTTTCCAGTGCTTCTGAGTCTCCAAGGGCTGGCCACTCCTCCTTCAGAAAAACATCYACTTCAGCCATCCACTTCTTCAGTGTTTTAATGTCATTCTGTGTATTAAAAAGACATTTCATTGCATCACACAAAACCTGACAGGCAAGAGYGTAATTCATCCTGACACTACAAATAAAACTCATTGCAATGTAATTTCAAGATTATTGAACTGTCTGAAAATACAAACAGAGCAAACAAGCAAAACCAATTTTATCCAGGACTGCCATCAACACTTTAACCTGCACTTTGACCATTTCTGACCAAGTTTAATGTGTCTACRAGCAGGCAACTTTATGGCCCTCAAATTTATGCCTTCCAGATATCATTTGTGTTTGGATATTGCATTCTTGTTCATTGGTTCCTTCTATGGCTTCAGATTACTCACACTTGGCATTTAATTCAGGCTCACCTATCAAATCTTCTGTGCTTCCTTTTAAACCTCAGACTCCTTCAGGAAGTTATATGCTCTAGTGTCTATTATTCCGCCAGAACACAACACAGAAAAATGCCCTTACTATTTAGAATGAGGAAAAAACCAAAAAGTAACTGAAAGAGATTCACCTCTGAAACTAAAATCATATAATGACTCAATGAGTCATTCCAGACTCTCACTTACTTTTTCTACCACCGGAATAGTAATATTATTTCCATAGCCTTTATTTAACATTTGCAGTTAATAAAAAAAAACAACATCAAATACTTGAAAAGAGGGAATGCTACCATTTCAGGTACCATTACATAGGTAATCCAATTAAACTTGAAAAGTAGAATGAGAATGAAAWAAATATCACTTAAAATTACCTTAAAATGTTATCTTAGATAAACAATTTGATGAACAAATTAAAATAAAAAATCTTATATGGCAAAAAAAAATAGAAAGTAAATGATAAAGCATTTTTTCTTCAAACTGTTTTCGTCAACAATGAAATATGTATCAATATTAAATGCTGTATGCAAAGTTGAATTAAAGCACAAAAAAGGACATTAGAATACAGACTGTGTCCTAAAATGCATACAAATATGCCTTGGTAACTATTATGAGACAGGTAACTAAAGGGAACATTTCCCTAACCTGACCGTTGTATTTAAAAACAACAGGCTACCATGGAAAATGAACTGAATCAATAAAATTAATCATTCAGAAATTATCAGTATACTTCAGAATGGCAGTTACCAAAACACCGTTGAAATATCTACTGTGCATTCCATTATCCAACAGTAAAAATAGTTCAGAATCATATTTCATGATRAAACTTTAATACCTTTAGAAGAATATTTTAAGTATAGCTCATTAATGTGGTAAAATATAGATCTGATGGGATTTAYTTAAAAAGAGATTAGTCTCCAGCTACCAATGAAGATCAAATGTATGACTCACATTTTCAATCAGATTGTAAATGCATTTTGTTTACGAACAGTGATTTCATCATATCCCATACTGATRCATCTCATAAATTACAACAGTTAAAACAATAATCTGGATTAGAAGTCATTCAACAAGCTGAAAATACAATGAATTTTATATTAGATGTGTATGAGAGGGATTTCAGCAATAAAAGTAAGGGCTAAAATTGGTGTGCAGCAACAGCTCACACAGCGTTAAAAATACATGTTCTCCACAGCATGGTCATGATGTTCAGGACCTTTTTAAGAGCCRTGGGCAAACCCCTAAATTTGGCCAGGGAGGCAGGGGTGGAGACGGGAGGCAGAGGGGAGGGAAAAGACAAAAGTTTGAATTTCTGAAGCAAAAAGGGCATTGCTTTTTTATGTGTCACTGTTTTGGGAGTAGGGTGACATCTGTGAGGACAGGGACAGGGACAGTTCCAGCTTCCTCCTGTGGAACCACCACAGGATGTGGCTGATGCTGTGGTGATACAGTGATGCTCGGTGACAGCGTAGTTAAAAAAGGGCAAAAATCTCAGACAGACAGAAGAGGAGAGGAAAGAAGTGAGAAACAGCCCTGCAAAATGTGAGAAACAGCCCTACACATACCCAGGTCAGGTTTCAATGCTGCCATTCTAAAGACCTGAATTACAYTTCTGGTTTCTGGCAACCACTGCCGAGATAGCACTATATTATAGATGACTTTAATTATGTAAGTGAATTCATTAAAGTCAGTGTGGTTACAGCTACTTCAGGTGCATGAATAAAYGCTTCAGCTAAACTGAAAAAAGGAAGCAGAGGAACATTAATAGCATTTTTAACTGAAAGCTTTTTGCTGCTGAAACAACATAGAAACAGGCCAAAAAATCAGAATTCAAAGTAAAATCTTGGCCCCATCAAAACCAAGCAGACAATTAAAAACATTATTTTATACTGTTTTGATCATCTCACTTTGGCGTTAATTTCTGGAAGTACCTAAATGTGTTCTGTCCCAATCCCACAGCAGAAAGCCACCACGTGAAAAGGTGGGGTGAAAAGAGTGAAAAGGTTTGATTAACCTGGAATCGCTGGAGTTTGGTCAGGCGCTCCTCCAGCTTCTGGCAATGTTCTGCCAGCTGCGCTGAGAGCTTCTTCCAGCGGCCAAGGACCACCTCAACCTCCGAGCGGTAACTCTGACTGACTTCKGCGGGGGCTTTCCTGGACAAATCTTCCACAGTCGTGCTCAGATAGTTCAGGCCCTTTTGCTGCTCTTGCAGAGAACTTTGGAGAGCCTATGAATAAGAAGCAAATGGAATCTTGACCGGTGTGCTAGGCAATTCTCTTCATTTCACAAACACAGGCAAGACACGGAGGTCACTTTTGCTAAAATACGAGATGGCATAATTTACTGGGCTATTTAGAAATGTTTTTCTCATGCAAAATAGGAAGTAGATCTTTTAGTAGAACTGAGAATATAACCAGAGGTATTTATACTTGTTAATAGATGTGATCTATGTAAGTTTCATTTATTTGCAATAGGAATTTACTATTTGAGATAGGAATTTACTATCTGCTGCACTTTCAAAAGAACCAAAGAACCAGAACACAGGGGAAAAGAATAAACTTAAAGAACTGATTCTGTGACATAAAGTTTTTGACAACTTCTCAATACTTTTACAATTCTCAGCCTGAATTTACTTCATCTAGCTTTTTTCCTATATTCTACTCTTTATTTCTGAATGTGCATCAAGCAATATGCTCATTAGCCATCCGAGAGAACTCTATCAGACATTGAGATACGGGGAAGGTTTTCTCCCACTGGCAAAATTTGTCCCACATTTGCATCTGCTTGTAAATTTGACAAGAAATCTGACAAAAGACTGTGCTGCATTTTGCAAATCAGAATTGTTTTCATGTCAGCACTGGAAAATGAAATGATCTAAATCTATATTTAACTACCAGAGCTATCATCAAAGGAATATTTTATATACCAAGGGGACAAACAAGGGCTTTTCCTTAACATTTGCAATATCTTATAAAATTGCTCTCAATGGTGAAAACCCCTTTAAACTCTTTAACTTCAGGAGTTAATATAAGCAAGCAATCACCATCTCCTGAAGCCCTGACCTAAAAAGCAAATGGGCATTATTCAGCAGACTCATGACAACTAAGGGGTTTATTCTTCTAAACTTCTCAGCTGAGACAWTCATCCCCACAGCATCATCACTCACCTTGAACTCCCTGAGTCTCTGCTCCATGATTTCATATTCAGCAATTGCAACCTGAGGCATGGAGAGTTTAGTTTCTGACTGCTGCATCCACACAAGTATAGTGTTCATTGTCTCCTTGTAGTGTGCAGGAGGCAAACTGTCAAAAACTACATTCAATGGGGAAAAAAAGGGAAGGAAATAAAGGAAGGAAGGAAGGAAATAAAATAATTTTTTTCTTCACTATTTGGTTTGCTGACAGAAGACCCTTGATAAAAGACCAAGCCTCATTGATATCTATGGCTGTTTGGTAAGAGAGTGCAATAGACCCAGTGTGTATCAGAACTATAAAAATAATTTTGGAAGCAAAAATATTTTGCAAAATGAGCACACTCCTAATGTTTGAGATATCTTTATTATTTTATGAACGCTGTGTCATTTGACCCTGTTATTATTCATCAGAAGACAACTTCTATGGCCAAGACAACTATTTTAAATATATGTGTTCAGAGATCAATGGAAAAGCCATAGTACTTAATCTAAAATCTAATTTCAGCAATGTATTAAGAACAAGGGTTCCCTTTCATGGCCCATGTTTATGTGCTCAATGTTTCTGTTCAAGTAAAATGTTCCATTTAAGACATCTGTTAAAAGCTTAGAAAATTAATCTTCCTTCTACAATAAAGTTGAATTTTATTGAACTGCGCTTATTGTGCCAACATTACAGCTGCTGCAAATACACAACATCTGGCACACACATGAGAAACTCATTAGCACAGACATTCCCTCTACCATTAGCAGTTGCCTCTGTACTCACTGAAAAATGTACAAATAGCATGGCTGGTTAGAACTGAAACATTTCCAACTTGTACCACATAATAATGAAAAATATAAAAGTTAAAAAAAGTTACACCACTTTGTATCTCCTGTATGCTCCTCCATCTTTCCTGGTGTTTCACAAAGAAATCTACAGCAAAATAATATAGCTGTCTAAAAAACATTTTTTACAAAAAAATACAGGTAAAGTTTATAAGAGTAAGCTTGCTTTCATCATACAGATTCTTGGCAGACTGTATTTCAAATTTAACCTAATTTTTTAATTGATCAACAAAATGCAACATGAAAAAAAACTTATATTTCCATTCAGATATCACAACAACATACAAAAAGCAGGACAATCAAAGCTGTCTTTTGTGAAGTATGTACATTGTGCAGCAAACTTCCTCATGAAAGTCTTGGCTGATCTGATTTATCATTCAAATCTGGAGATTTACAAAGGATGGTATTTGGTACCAGGAAAGACAAGAATTTCTTCCCTTGTGAGGTATTTTTGTACGAAAAATCAATAGTAATATATTCTTGGAAACACAAACCCAAACATTTTCCACCTCATCCAATAACATTTTAAATCTTTACTTTCCTTAGTGAAATTTGTATTGTCTTTGACTCATTTAATCCAAACAATTTCTACCTTAGAATAGAACATATATTTAAACTCTTCACTCCAAATGAATGAAGATATAATTTCAGCTGCTCAAGTATGTTAAAGTTGTTATGCAACTCTTAACTGCAGTTTAATTTAGAAATATGAAATGGAATTCAGTATTTTGATGCAATGTTTGACTTCTCTAAGTTATTTTTTTCCTTTTAAATGAAAAACAAATCCTATGACTAATGTAGAACTTCAAGGATTTAAATAAAAGAACATCTGCTTTCTGTAGTACTGAAGAGCACCTCAGAACAGGTGAAAACTGCTATAGCAATCTACATCAAACTGCATTAAACTCTTACCCTGCAAGTTTAATAATAATAATAATAATAATAATAATAATAATAATAATAATAATAATAATAATAATAATAATAATAATTTTAAAACTACCCAAACACTGCAAATATTTCATTTAACCATAATAAATTAAGTTTTCTACGATTTGAAGGACTAAATAAGAGTTAAAAGGGGATGACAGATGTTGGTTTAATCAAGCTAGGGTCTTAACAATTTGGTTATTAAATATTAACTTTAAAAATCATCTTTGAGTGAAACCATCATTTTTCCATTCCACTTTTCCATACTACCAAAGATTAGTAATAGTACAATAATTTTGGATTCTGTTTAAGATAGACAATGTGTCAGCATTTTCATCCACAAGGAAGCAGATTTTAGGCTGGCACTCAAGAGCCCTTATTATTTCAGCAGCAAATTTTGTCATTGGTGAGAATTCAAACTCCTACARTGGGAGTAGGAGTTTCACCTTCTAACATTACCATATAATAACTGTCTAAACAATCTAACCCATTTATGGCTTCTCTGTGGGCAGTATGAATCYCTAAACTCCCCATGCTAATAACATAAAACCACATTCAAGACCTGTTTCTTTTTTATCCCAAAATTTGCTTTGTGATACCAAAATTCATGGATTAAAGTCCACATGATAAGCCAAGTGCATTGATCATATTAAAAAATGAATTGGCAATGAGAAAGATATAGTAAATCCTCAATATGGGCCTAGTTTAGACATAGCAAAACTAGATCCATGACAGAACTGTGGCAAAATATCAGGGGGAAATTACCAATATGTTAGTGTGAAATATCAGAACACAGTTCCCATCCCAGAAGGGAAAAATATTTTWGTATTATGCAATTTATTCCACTTGTAGGGAATGAGGTTTGGTGTGACTGACATTGTAACCCCCAGGAACTGACAGGCAAATATATTTGAACTTGYATATTTCTTTTAGAGAAAGTCCTTAAATTTGGTAACAGAATGTTCAAATATGTTGGTTAGGATATATTTCTATTTCTATATTTCTATCTAAACATATGAAAATAGCTTTCCAAGTAAGAAAAATATTTTGTTTTTCTTTCCTGCTTCCTTGTTTTTTTTGTGACCAGATATTTCAGTCAAAAATATTTTCCCAAATCAGAAACGAAACGAGAACACAATTATCTCGGCAATGTGTTTCTCCTACAGTCAGTACAAATCCCACTGTTCATCACACCAACGTGAAAGGAAATAAATATTATCTAAGGGACCATTTTAGTAAAGATTWATTCCCTGAAATAAACTAACAAGATTGAATTTCATGTATTTCCAATAAAAATCTCCTCAGTAATAAATGCAATTTAAAACCAGGCTGATTTTTTCACAACATTGTTTTGCTTATTTTTGTAATACAAATACCTGAACCAATTCATCAAGGTCTTTATACAGATGTCTTCATAAAAGCTGTGATTCCCTTCTCCTACTTTTTTAACCAGAAAGTCTCCAAGTGGAATCTTGTGTAATACTTGATCAATTTTATGGAAGTGATAAAAGACTTCCAATTCTCTTTGTTATAAAGCTCTTAAAATAAATAGAAGGGAATAATAGAATCACAGAATTGTTTGAGTTGGAAGCAGCCTTGAAGACCATTCAGTTCCAAAGCCCCTGTCATGGACAGGGACACCTTCCACTAAACCAGGTTGCCCAAACCCCATCCAACCTGAACTTGAGCACTTCCAGGGAAGCCCTTCTTCAGTCTACAGGATCTAATTCAACAGTAAATATCTTTTAAATATACAGTTATTTTTTAGGTGGCTTAATTTCCCATCTATAAAAAAAAATAAAAAAAATCATTTTTATCACTGAGGAAAAGAATAAAATCACCTACACGGTAAAGGACATTATCTCATACACATTCATTTCACAGGCTGCTTTGTCCTTTTGATCTTGATTTAAATAAAAAATAATTACCGGAGGAAATGGATGTGGGAAAAAAAAGAAAAGAAACTGCTTGCATGCTACTTATTAAAACAATAAATTCTCACACACATCTGAATGGTATCTTCAGCTTGAAAGACACATTCAAAGAAGGTTAAGCAAACTTCATCCCTCAAAATCAAACCAAATGAATATTTTTACATCATAGGTCAGGTCCTAAAGAAAACTTATTACATTTTTCAGGACACTTACTTAAAAATTCCCTTCCTCAAGTATACAGCGATTTGTGAAAGATTGTTTTATGTATTATTAGAATTTCACTGCCACTTATAACCCATTTCCAATGCACATTGAGCATCAAAGTAAGTTAGCCAAAGTAGAATAATTACAGACTAAAACTCCAAATGATCATCATACTGTTACAGTTACTGTGGTTTATTAATCTTATAAAATTCTGCCAAGTTTGAATTGTATGAGCTCTATGCAGTACAACAATTTAGGATACTGTACTAATGGGTTAGAGAGAATAATGATGTGCATGCAAAATAATTTGAAGCATGGCATCACTAAGTAAAAAACTTAAAGAATCTTGACATGGTATGGAAGGCAAAAAACTTTCTAAAGTACTTCTTGAAATAAATAAGAGAAACATTATTTAAATGCAGATGAATAATTCATCATTAATAATAACAACARCAATGATGACAATGATGACTTCACCTCAGGGAATTACTGATCCTGGAAAGGCAGAATCAGAATTTGAAAGGAAAGCATAGAGCATAAATTTCTGAAGCAGAGAAAAATGGCAATAAACATGACTTTCTCTTTGCCACCTCCATCTTGATACTTTTAATTTTACCTGTGACAAAAGTGTGTTTGTTTTTTTTTTTTTTTTTTTAATTACTTTTTAAAAATCTGGCAATTTTCCAATTTCCCTCTGAAGAACAGCCCCATCAAAATGAGAACATGTATTTTAATCAAGACCACGACTGGATAACAGCTCAGAGCAGCAAAACTGAAAAGCAGAAGCAGTTTAATGGAATTTAGTTCAGTCACAGAGCTCGAGGATCCTTATGCATCAGAAAAGACAATGAAGTGCTGGAACGTTAAGAAAAAGCAAAAAACACCCTCTTATGATGATGAAAAAGGTATATATTTTTAACATAGAATCCCTAATTATGATTTTTTTAAAAAAAAAAAATCTTTCTAAACACAAGTAAGTTTTGTGTACAGGAAAAAAAAAAAAAAAAAACCCGCAGCAAATACTATAACTGATCTGCAAAACATCTTTCAGTCTTCAGGAAATGCTTCCATATGCAGGAAATAACTAATTACAAATAATTTATGTAAATAAACGATGAAAAGATCCAAAATCCTCTTACAAAATTTCAATGTTTTCTATGAAACTAAAGGCCAGAATGAAGACACGGGGTATGGCTCATCTGTACAATACAAGAAAAGTACTGATTGAAGAAAGCAGAAGAAACTCAGTCTCAAAGAGCAGAAATTTCTATGCTTTGGATTCAGGTTGAGTTTTTTTTCCCATGCATGTTCATTCATTTCCACAGCAGTTATGAAAGGAAATGAGAACTTTGAATAAAACTCTGTATAAAATTTCTGAACATAAAACATGATTAATATAAAAATCTCACCTAAAACACCACTACAGGTATGTACTGCATGGGATTAAAAAAATCTCATCTTGACAGCTGAACCATTAGAGATGAAACACTCATGATGCAGATGAAGCACTCATGATGCAGAGTAGTTACCCTGACAGTAACACCTGTCCAGGGATCCATGAAATATTTATGTAGAGACTTCTGTTCTCTTACACTTGAGGAGACCTCCCAATCTGTTCAATGCTTTCACCTCAGGACAGATGTTTCTGCAGCTGCCCAGGGCACTGGAGGAGMTCTCTCCAGCCCAGGAGGGGGAAGGAATTCCCAGGAAGAAGAACTTTATCAAAGCCCATGGCTTCACATTCAGKCAGGGAACACTATTTATCATACTGGACTAATCAATTGGTTAATTCATGACCTCTCACTACAGTAAAATTTGATGTGGCAAGCCCAACAATTATGGAATTTTAGATAGAGAAGCAATCATAAAAAAGCTAGTATTTACACTATTCTTCTGTTGGGAGAATGGCAGCTGATTTCAGCACATAAAAGAGTCACATTAATGCTTTTTACATCTTACCCACTATACCTTGACTTTAGAGTAACAAAAAAACTTTACACTCCTTAATGTTAAATTTCCACAATTCATCCTTTCATCACTTGCTATGTGACACTTGCATTTTATTTCTTCAGTTCTCGTATGCATCATCATCTTTTCAATTTGCATATGTGAGGACATGTGAAATAACTACAGTAGTGCAGTAATGTAGTGTTGAAAAAAAAAAAAAAATCCGAAACTCTCAGTGGAAGAATTTWGGAGGAATATTATAAAAAATCCACTAGAAGGAGCTAGCACTATGTCAAATTTCAAATCAGTACAGTAATTTAGGGATATCACTGGTTTAAGGGGCAGATAATATCTTTGTTGGTGAGAAAAGTTAAATTTGTATTTCTTGTCTGATGATTAATTTCATAATCTAATACAGAAAGTATACAGCAGTCACCGATATGCTATGTATCATTAATTAGGGACAGTTAACTTTCTATTTTGTTATAGCATTTTGCCTCTTCTGAAAAATTCATTTTACTAAAAAAATAATGCAAATAGTGTTACAACTGACAGTCACGTGCTCTGTGTTGCAACAAAGAAAGAGTTGGCCACATGATGAAAAACTAGATATGCTCAGGTAGCTWCTCTCTTTGATAGATTTATGGAGTTAAATTTGTATTCTGTGAAAATCTAGAGCAGATACACTCCTGTAATTAAGCTCTCTTTCCTCTCCACTGATTGATAGGGATGGACTGCCCCATCTTCTAACCCAGCTAAATAAAGACAGTTCTRTGGTGCCAAAAACCATCACTGAATCTGTCCATAAGCACACTAACAAGAGGAGGTTTGATGGTAGAACTACACTGAGTGGAAGCTTGATTTTTGAATAATGTACCTTCCCTTGAATGCTTATTAARAGAAAATATGGAATGCACTGATAATTTTTGGAAGATTAATTCAATTGCAAGGAAGAGCACCTAAATAGCACTACTGGGTTGATATAACAAAAGTAAATGTAAAACTGAGAAAGCAAAATATGTACAACTGTTTTTTGTGTGCTAGTCAGGCAAATGGGACTTGCCAAGAACACTTACTGGTCTGTAGCTGTTTTTCTCTGGTGTGCATGTCGGCAAATATTTGTTTGAAATGGCTGGTGAAAGCAGCAAGGTCAGCATCCAGGAACACTGGTCCTTGTTCTTTCTCTTTGAGTGCTTGACTTTGAGCCTTCAGCCGCTCAATTTGAGGCTGCAGGGTTGACATTCGAATGATTTCATCCTKCATGTTTGAACAAAAAGAAAAACAAATCAAGATACAGCTACCCAAGAAATGAAATCACTAGTGCCACGAAATCACCACTGTTTCAGTGCACCTTACACAGCTGTTTTGCTTCCAAAYACAACAGCTACAACAACAAACCAATACAACATTTTAAACCTTTCCTCACAAATCAATACCTCTGCTCCMAATAAAGTTGTTGATTGATACCACTGCTTAAAGTCACCTTAAAGTCACTTTCACAGGACATTGTGCTCAAAGAAATTAAGACAGATTGTATATTAAAATTTCAAGACGAAGGAACATCCTTTTCAGGTGAAGCTGGGAGGAGAAAAAAAAAAAAACAACAAAAAACAAACAAAACATGTCTACTGTAATCCTGGACCCATCTCTGTTAGATTATGTACAGACTAAATATCACAGAAAGGTGAAGATTCCCAGGAGGCAGTGACCACCTCTCCAGGAAGCCTTTTTGTTAGTCCAGGAAGCCTTTTTCCCTCCCATTGCAGTCTAAACCTTCCCTGGCACAGCTTTGGACCATTCCCATGCATCCTGTCACTGGACACCCAGAAGAAGAAAGCAGAACCTTCCTCTTCACTCTCCACTCAGGAAACTGCAGAGAGCAATGAGGTTGTGCTGTTATTCCTTGTATACATTGTGAGACATGCAAACACTGCAGAAAAATAAATGAGCAAAGTAACCAAATGTACAGTTCATAGCAGAGCTATCCAAAGGAAAGTTTGCTGCATGAGAACAGAGAGCTCTGTAAGTACAATGTCAGCTTGGAAACGCCTGAAAATTGAAATAATAGCACACATCTCAATTTAGGTTTCAAGTATTTTCTGTTTGAGAGCTTCTGAAGTCTGAGATTTCCTGAAGCCAAACTCCTGAAAGTATGTCACACAATTTATAATGCAATACTACCCCTCAATATATTCCTGTCAATCAATATTGGCTTCCAAGCTCCCCACCCACAAAGTTGTCTAGAGTAAGAGAGAGAGGCCAATTTCTCTCTTACACAAATAAAAACAATTAGGGAGAATTTTAAGTGAATTGGTGTGGCAGTTTTTGTACAACTATTGTGACTCTCTCATATCACTACAGAAGAATATTCCTGCATTTGGTTATATAGCCCTCACTGAATCAGAACCCAGGGTGTGTAAGAAGTAAAGTGGTCTGCAATGGCAGAAGTTTAGACTTAAAAAAAAATTTCTGGCACAGATCCTTAACAGAAGTGATGAGCAACATTTTTTTAATGAGAAACCAAAATCTCCAAACGGAGATTTTTACATGAAAATGATAAATGAAAAAGGCCACCTTAGGGTTATCATTCACTGTAAGTGTTTAAATATCTTAATAAATAAATACTTTGGGCAGAGTTTTAAAGACCCATATTCTTTGTTCTTTTGCCTCTTTATTTGTTCACCAGTCTTTCCTTTCCCTGAATAAATATTTTTAAGCATTACTTTGTCAATCCAAAAAGTCCATTCACTATTTTTATACGAAAATACCGTAGGTCACAATCTATCCCACTGTTGACAGACCTGTCCCACGTATGACACACAAAAAAACTTGAAGAAGAATCTCTAACCTTGCATCTTTCTAGCTGGGTTTTCACTGTAGCAGGATCTGTTGCTGGTGTGGGTTGTGCTTTCAGCCAGTTTTCTGCAGTAATTGCTGTCTGCTCCAGTTGCTGCAGCTGGGAGTAGAAGTCAATGATGTTATTTTGGTACTCCAGCCATGCCAGTCTTTCACTGAGCAACTGACAGAACTCAATCCAGCGGCTCTTCAGCTGCTCCGAGGCTTGTCTAATGTTGTCAGGGTTCAGACCCTCTAGAAAAACAAGAGAAGAGGATGCTTAAGGATAAACAAGTTACTAAGAAAAGGAAAAAAAATGTAGGCTGGTTTAAAAATTCAGTTTCTCTATTTGGGAGCTCATAAATCCAGTTAATGATTTATCACCAAATAACAGTTCTGAATATACAGATGTTACACATTAGTGGGGAAGGCATATCAAAAATATTTAAAGTTGCTGCCTGGGTACTTTTGTTGCTATGGGAATGAATTATAAACTACATTAAAGTACAAGAATGGGAATAAAGCAGAAAGTAGAGATACAATGCATAAAGCTAATTAAAACTGCTGTAAGAAATAAGAAAATGCCTGACAGCTGGATTTTGAAAACTATGCCTGGACTGTAATTAGATTTTAATGTACAAGACTATTGCTGGCTTTTCTCCCATTAAAAAAAAAAAAAAAAAAAAAAAAAAAAAAAAAAAAAAAAAAAAAAAAAAAAAAAAAAAAAAAAAAAAAAACAAAAAACCCAAAAACCTGATTACAATTAATTTGAACTATATTCCACAATTATTTTGAGGTTTCTGATAATCCAATCCTTAAATCCTGCATTACATGTTATGTTAGAAACACCATAAACACTAAGGAATAAACAAAGTATCAGATCAAAYCTCCATCTAGGCCAGTCCTGTGTGCCCAGCAATGACCATGAGGAGACAAAAAAGAAGAAAGCCAAGAAACCATAGCTGATTTCTCTAAGGTTGTTTTCAAAGTCATGGTTTCTCTGATGTARTTTGCCTATTTCTGTCTGTTTAATAGTCATGCTTACATTAAAGTTCACAGAATAAAACTGACTTTAGTTATTACAGRCAAGGAAATTATTTAGAACAATTAAAAGGTAAAAAGATTTTTCTTCAGTTTCTGTGAAGAAAGTAAAGTAATACATATGAAAGATAAGAAAAGATGTGTAACATAATTAAAAATTAATCTTGAACTCAGAATGGCTTCRAAAAAATATTAACTTAATCATCTCATTTATTTTTCAATGGAAGTTTAAATGTAGTCCCTAATATTTTTTTTTTAAAAATTGTAACAAGATGTAATGATACATGTAGCAATAGGACCAACATTGGTTCCAAAATGAATAAAATTCTCAAAGCATTGAGCAATGCCATATGCTTAAGATCGTTTTTAACCATAGTCATACAATACTAACAAGTAAAACAGAACTATGTTTTTATCAAAATAATGAAAATCAGAGTATTTTTCTTTAAAGCAAGTTTAAAAGCAAATGAGACAAAAGCCTTCAATGTTCCTTTCTTGCAATCTTTGACACACTGTCCAATATGGGTTTTCTGGTTTGTAATCTGTATTCCAAATCTGCAGGCAAATTTTTTTTATCAGGATTAAAAGATGGTAAAGTCAAAGGCAATTTTGGAAGGTAGGACATAAGAAACAGAGTCCTAATTACAGCTAAATGCCTTAAATAAAAAAGCACTAGACTTTTTTTTTTCTTTTTAATAATAAAATCTCCTAAGGAATTGCTGTAATGCATGCTCTGTGGTAAACCACAAATGATAACCTGAGATCAGGTCTGCTGTGGAGCACCACAGTGCTCTGGCAAATCCTGTTCTGGATCCAGCTCAGGGCTATTCCATTCAGAGTTGCTTGGAAACAGCCCATTTGGAAACAGACTGTGCAGCACCTGATAGCAGCTCTCTGGATGTGCTTTTGCTCTTGGATGATGCCCTAGCCAAGCAAATTGTACAGCATTTCAAAAGGTAAAACTACAGGAAGAATAGAAAGCCCAGCAGTAGTGGGAGATAATGGCAACTGTGGTGGTTGGAGCAGCTCAAAATCCACATTATACTCAAAAAAATGAAGAGCACAGTCTAAGGACTGAGCAAGGATATAAAATAAACCTTAAAGCACGAAGAGGCAAAAAGTATTTTGACACATCTTAATAAAATCCAGAGGTGATCTGGTCTTCTACGAGTGTTTGTGTGCATCTGGAGATGTGGAAGCATAACTACATTTTCTAAAAGTGTGACTTCTAATGAGCATGGGGGGAGGCAGCACAAACCTGAATGGCACAGCACATCTGAGTAACAGCCACAGACAACCAGGCACACAGATACTGAATCTTAACAACAGCAAGAACAAACATATGTATAGACAATAAGACTTTAACTATGCTATATTTCAACAATTGTTTCTGTTGTGAGTTGGTTATAAAAATGCTGTATATTCATAACAGAGAGCAGATTATCTTTGCCACTGTGTTCATTATTATCTCTGAACCTGGAAGACATTGCCTGTGAGTTTGGCAGACTAGATATAAAAAGATCTCTTTATTTATTCCTCCTTTCCTCTCTTTTCAGATGCCACAGTCTCCAAAGTACCCTTAGGCAAGATTATGATTACCAGGAGAAGAGCAGTCATGGATTTTCCACACATAATAATACTACTCACTGCAATATTTTCTTCAAGGATTCAAAAAAAGACTCTGTTTCAGATGAAAATCTAGATTCACCTGATCCTTTTTTCTTATTTTGCTCTTAACGTGACACTTAAATATTTGAAAATTATTACTATTATGCAATTTTTCAATAATTCTTTCATTTAACATCTAACCTTTGAGATCGAGTGTGATTTCATAAGTGCACAGAAAAAGAAATGCTTTTGCTCTTCATGTTACTGGAGTGGACAGAACAAAACTGCTTTATGCAGTCATGTTTGGTAAAATATTGCAGAGATGCACCTCCATTAGGCAGCACCATGTCCTACTGAAAGGTAGATAAAATCTCTTTAGCRTGTGTTTTTAAAACTGTTATTTCTCAGTCCATTCAGGTTACTCAAAATTGTCTATCAGATGCCAGCATGCCACTTCCAGAAGGATGTAATTAAATGGCTGTTATTGCACTTGAGATCATTTGGGCAAGTTTCACCCATGGTGAAAACCAAAAATTTCACAGAATTACGGAACTTTTCGGATTGTAAGGGACTTCTGGAAATCAGCCAATCCCACCCCCTGCCCAGACATGGTCACCTGGAGCAGGTGACACAGGAATGTGCTCAGATGGGCTTTGAATGTCTCCAGACAGGGGGACTCCCTAACTTCCCTGGGCAGCACTGAGTTCCAGTGCTCTGCCACCCTTAAATRTAAAGAAATTCTTCCTCTTGTTGAGGTGAAACTTCCTGTGTTTTAGCTTATTACTCCTTAATAAACTCTATTATTCCTTGTCCTGTTTGAAACTTTCTTCTGTGATCCCCTCGTTAACTTCAGCAACTTTGGCAAGACGTATAAAAAGTTTACAGGCAGGTGAAGAAACAATATAAAACACATTTTCTGGTAAAACATTATTTTATGAATAGTAGTTGGCTCATAATCTTTTCATGTTTCACGTTCTAAAAGCTTCTGGTTTAATCATTGTATAAATATACTGCACCCAGAGGAAACAGATCATTATCTGAAGTGCATCCATTAATTTTATTACCTTGTATACTGCACATAACAAATTGTGCCTGAATATTTTTAATTGTGCAGCACCTTCCATGCAAGTGCTTTGGAATTGCCACTTAATATGAAGTATATCTTGTTAAGTGCATCTGTCATTTGCTATGGTTCTGTGATAGAATAATGTAATCTTGGGTTTTTGTAGCTTTTCACTCTTGTGTAACTTACAAGATAATGTATTTCTTCCACGGAATGGTGACATTTCAAAATTACATGTTTTATTGCAACAAAATCATTTGTATTTGTTCTAATGCTACTTATCAAAATTCGCTGATTACTCATTTTCATGCCCTGTTTGTTTTATTCTAAACTACTGTAATAGCCAAATRTCCATTCAAGCTGCTAAACTGCTTCACTTCTACACCAACAGATTTGTTACTCTATTTCAGAATAAAATTTAGTAAAGAAAAATAAACCTTTTTTTTTCTTTTTTCCCCGAAACAGTGGTAAACACAATACATAAATTTTTAAATAGTCTGATGATTAAAATCATCAGACTATTTTGAAAGCATGAGCAAGGAGAGGCAGAGCCAATGTGGGTGGCAGGGTAAAGAAGCATCCACCAAAAGCACCAACAGTTTCCTTTCATGGGAAAAGTCCTTCAAATGGCAATGTCCACACACCCTGCTCACAGGGTCRCCCTGTGACAGGGAAATTCTTTCTGGTACAAAATACTTTTGCTGACAGTGCTGACAATGTTTACATTAGGCCAGAAGAATATCCTATGTAAATATGTTTCCTCAGAATATTTTCCTCTGCTAGGGAATAAACAAATTAAATCCTAAATAAAGAAATACAGTTCTCTCCAGAATCCTGTTTTTAACTTATTCCTTCTACCTACCAGAGCAAAAGTAAAAACAAGAAAATAAATATAAATGATATAGTARTGAAGTTCACYAYCATTCTGAGCTTGCTCTTATAATCYACYWGAGGYCCCATCTTTTTATGCTYTTTATCTGTTACRTTCAGAATCYTGTTTACRAGCAAAGAGAAAGAATATTTTATATATTAAGTAAMGCTTGGAATCCCATGCCAGCATAATTGGAATCATTAGGAGTCCAATCATTATTAGTTCAAATCTAATTGACACACAATAAGCAAAAACTACCAATGCAATTAAAATTGTCATCACTTGACTTCTGAACTGATCTATGCCTTAAATCTGTTTGCCTTGTGTAGTCTTTTAATTACAGATTATACTGCAAATGCACAATATTCAATTCAATCATTGACTCATTCCCCTAAAGAATAACAATGGGAGCATCATCATTTTTTATCTGGTAGATAGAAAAGTTTTCCATTAAAATAACATAGTATATTTTCCCTCCACTGCACRTTAAACTGCAGATCTCCCACAAATCCATGCAGGGACATGAATTAATTCCATCTCCTTCCCATGTTATGGAAAAGAGTTCCAGCATTGGAACAGGAAGGTATGAAGGAACAGTTAGGCTGCTCCACTGAACATTGTATTTCAGATGCAGCAAAACTCTTCTTTTCCTTAGTGAAACCAACAAGAAAAAAAATAAAAAAAATAATGAATTTACATGAGACACAAAGACTATAGAAACTTAGCTGATTTGCTGTGGAAAATAYAAAGCTGCATAACTCTGCTACAGTTTGAGATAAAGTTTTAAAATTACGTTAAATTTTTTACTTAACTTACAATTCAATGTAGTTGAACTACTCTACAAACAATAATTGCAATTACATCATAATAATGGGAAGAAAAGACAAATAGAAAATACGTTGTATTCAAAAGTACAATGGCTTTACAATGGCAGTTAACTTCCTCTGCCCTCAAGGAGTAATTTTAAGCACATCACAAGATATTCCATTGGCCAAAACTTTGTTAAAATCATCTCACAGTTCTCCCCAACTAGTGTCAATTAYTTAATTCAACTCCCTATTGCTGGTAATTACTGCATTAATTAACCATTCCAAACACTATTTTTCAAACTGCCTTTGCATTAGTGGAACAGTTGAAAGTCCCATAAATACTTAAAGCTTCAAGTCCAGAGGAATTGTTTCTCTTTTCAAAGAGATTGTTTCCTYCCYCAAACCATGACAGTAAGAGATCTTMATTTTCACAGCCAATTAACCTGTCAGCCATACTAGAATGTTTTTGCAACCACAATATATTGGACGACACAGATCTCAGAGCAGCTGACAAAGTTGAAGAAGTTGATAAAGTCATGCTGGTTTAGATAGTCTACCCTTTGCCTGCAACCCAGTTGGAAGATGTGTTTCCTAAAAAAATAGGTGTGATTTGAGAAATATTGGATTTGACATCTAGCCACAGTGAAGAACATCTGTAAACTATGAATAAGAATGGACCCACGGACTGAGAGAGAGAAAAATGAGAATTATTGAGACAGAAAATTAGCCTACTTGACATGTAACACAGTAGGCACTACAGTACAGGGAAAACATTATTTACAATGGTAGTGAGTTGTGCAACTAACACCAAAATTAGTTACCATAAAGTACTACATAATCCAAAGAACCTAAACTGGAATTCTTGAGGCACAAGTCTTCAGTTGGCCAATAGAAGAGTGGGGCATTGSTAAATATGCCCCAGACAGATTCTGCCCAAAATAAGAACCTCAACATGTCAGAAATTTCAGATACTGCCCTAAAAGTATGTACAACAAATTTTCCCAGGCAGAAAACAAACAAAAAAAAAAACACCAAAAAAACAAAAAACCCAAACAAACAAGCAAAAAAAAAAGTCAGAACTTTTTATATAATCAAGCACAGAAAAGCGCCCATTTTGCTTCAAACAGGCTGCAGATTTTACCAGATTGCCTTCAGTCTATTGAAGGGGTCTGGGAAGACACTCCTTGCAGCAATTGTTACTTAATGATAATTAAATATATCCCACACATTAAATGTGGGGATGATGTAAAATATTACACCTTCATACTCAAGCAAAATAATCTTATGATTCCATCAAATTTCTTTAGCTTGGAAGTTCGTACCTTAGACTTAGAGCATTTCACTTTTTGTGATTTAATTATTGGTTATTCACTGTAAAAATTTAAAAGAAAATATTTGTTCCAAAGATCAGTGCATTCAATATCTATATTTCTGGTAATCATAACAGTGTGACAGATGTTGTCCCATGTTTAATTATTGCAAGGCAAAACATTGTTGAATATTAAGGACAATGGCATAACTTAGAATTTTACTTTTGTTCACTTTTCTTTAGGTTTTATTTTTCCCTTATATAAAAATTCAAAACAATGACATAATGTAATATTTTTTTTCAGAAGAAAACTCCCTTGCAGCCATTTTTCTTTGTGTAAGAATTGTATAAGTTTTGACAATTAGTAAGTTCAAAAAACCAAAAAATCTCTTCCAAATCCAAATAAAATGTTCTATTTTCTATGATACAGAACATTACAGCAATATGCATATTAGAAAACAGACATTATATCTTAGAAGTCAGGAAGCATTTTTTCCCCAACTGGTTAAAGTAATGCCTTCAGAGCTCTCCAACTCAGATGWGCTAATGTACTTCAAAGCTTAGCATACTCAGAAAATAAGATTACAACTTAAGTCTCTGCACAGAACAGATTGTTAATATACAATTCATTACTGTGACTTTCACACACATTTCTTTGCACGGTACTCAAGCGGTAATACTTTTTCTTCCTCTTTTCTAATTACCAGATTTAACGCTCAGAAATAATAAAAAGAAATATAAGGCAATATCTCTTTACCGTTCCATTTAGACAGTRTGTGCTAATATAATTCTTGTGATAAATATGAACCTGTTCGTTTATCAACTCCCTAAGAAGATTATCTGAAGCAACTCCCATGTAATTACCATTCACCATCTGTTCCACCAGGGCCTCAGCTGATCTGCTGGCATCTTGCAGTTTTCTGTACTTCTCGGGCTTTTCTCGCTGGATGGCCTGCAGCATGACAGGAAAGGTGAGTATTTCAACAGAGGGAATTTGAAAAAAAAAGTTATTAATCTCAGGGTTGTCTTCTGATTTCTTGAGATCTTTTAACCCATCGTATCGCTCTGTCTGCCCCTCGATTTACAATGAAAGCAGCAGGTACCACAAACCACCAGGAAAGGAGTCAGCCAAAATCAAATACAAAAAATGAGTCAGAATTCAGTAGTTGACAGATGAGAAACATCAGTACTTTACAGAAAAACAAGGACACAGAAATTCAGAGCTATTCAAAGCACAATATTTCATAAAGAAAATATTTGTTCAACAGAAATTCCTCGTGGAAGAATACATCTGCTCATTTCTCATGGTAAAAACAAAAATTGACCATAATCACCAAATCACAGGGATTCTCAGCATTCTACAGTGTCAAGCCCATATAAAACTTGATTGCTTATGTTACTATTTTGTGTGAAAGCAAACTAACAACTTTAAAATGCAGATGTAGGAACATACACAGCACAGATCCCTATATGAGCTACCAAGAAAAGTTAACTGCACATTTAACACAGGCTGCTCATGACACACTTAATTGTATTTAATACTCTTGATTCACCTTTTTTCACACAAAATTTCACAATTTTTTCACACAAAAAATTGCTCACCCATGTTCAGGCCAGCACTCAAGCTAGCYATTAAGGCCTAGCAAAGGCCAGCAGCTAAAATTACAGGATATAGTAAGAATCTAAATTAAAATTTCATTTTGGGTCAGCAGCAATACTGGTGGAAAGCAAACTCATTTTAGATCTGACAGCCCATCAATGCTGTCTTGCAATTAACATCATGAAGTCACTTCATTGATTTTAAACTAAATTAGTTGCATAATTTGGGTGTAATTTAGAAGCTCAAAGATGCAGSAAGGTGCTACTGTCAATTTTGATACCAAAAATAAAACAGACTATATACCTCCCAGAGATCCTGACCAACACAGTTCCTATAAATCAGGAGGATACATCCCTTCAAATCCTACATGGTGTAACTGGAAGGATGACACACGGCCCTGGCCCTGTGTTTCTCCACACCGGGCTTCATCACCCTCTTTATTTCCACAGCAAAGGTGGATGCTGCATGACTTTTAAAACGTTCCTTAAATTGAAGAGAAAGCTCAAGTCGATGTCTAAGAATACATTTAGTAAAATAAYCTCAAATGCTTCAATTTGGAAATATTATTTTTCAAATAGGTCGTTACACCCATATGGAATGAATATAAACACCATTGAATTAACTCTCTCATAATAATTTTTTAAAGCAGGATGCTAAAAACATCTTCAGTTTGGTGAGATGCAGCTCCCTGGAAAAAAGACTTGGTCGGTGAGGAGATGCAGAAATTTGAAAGAGAAATTTTCAATTAAATTCACACCTCTCCTCAGCTTACTTATAACTGCTATTCATTTGTGCGTATAGAAATAGTTAAACAGCAGGATTTCTAACAGTATCTCAGAGATTCTTTTTAACACTTTCACTAAAACAATTTTGGATGAATAAAATACATAAAGAAAATATATTTAGAGAATTATCAAGGATGAAAATATTTTGTATTTTATAAAAATAACTGTAAYATACAACAAAATTACCACTGAAATATCATGAAATTTAATCTCAGTAGRTGAATAAAATCTTTTACCATTCCACAGAACAATTTCAATATCTTCCAAATTTAAAAAGTAAATTCACTCTCTGTAGAGTTTCCAAAATCTCTTATAGAATCTTAATTAATACTACKCTGTCTATAATGCCAGGTATAATGAACATGAGAATAATTACTGAGAACTCAAAGGAATCATTAAAACACTAAAATACACTGAAAATAATTCTACTCCGTCTGTAATGCCAGGTGTGTTGTTATCATGTGTATAACTGTACTGAGCAGAACAAGCCATTAAAAAAAACAAAAACAAAAACAAAAACAAAAACAAAAACAAAAACAAAAAAAACCGTCATAAAATATACTAAAACTTATCTTTCTAAAATATAAAAATCATGTGATGAAAAGGCTTCTGGAAATCAACCTTTTGCTGCCCAGCACTATGCTGTGTGTGCAGGAAAACAAGGATAAACGTTCAACTCTCTCCTAAAGACTGAAATTCCTGGGTTCTGGTACAAAATATTAGCACTGTATGTGGAGTCCTTAAATAAAAATCAAAGATTTTGAACATATCAAACTTTCTGCCAACTGTTTTTATCCATTAATTTTTATGTGACTGGCGTATGTTATGGAAATGAAGGTCTAACACTGGTCACAGGAAGACAAACACACAAACACACACACAGAAAGCACAGTGCTAACCAAAGGAGGAGAGACTGAACTCCTGGTTCTTCATTCAAAGAGAAATGATGTGATAAAGGAAAAAGAAGGAAATTCACTCTTGTTGCTCAAACACTGACCACATGAACCTGCCTTCAGTCTGTTCACTCTGCTACTGCTTGCCAAAACTGCAAACTGTGCTGGGTTTTTAAGATTCTCAGAAGAAATACTTCCATAACCCTGTGTAAAGTGCCTAGAAATGAAGGGAATAGTCCTGGAAATTCCTCTCATTTACCTCTTTGGCTCTGTTTTCTTCATTTTTCCCTTTACTGAAGAAGACCATACTCACGAGCCAAGTTCACTATGACACAAGTAGAATGGGATAATTCTAAAGGGATTTGTGAGGTTTTGAAACTTGAATCCTGTACATTGTAATACTTTTTGACAGTAGTGGTTAAGTAACTTCAAAGTATTTTCAAATATATAACTTCCTTCTTTTTTTTTTAAAAAAAAATATTTTAGCTTTCTGTGAAAGGTTTTTCACAAAAAAAAACCCCATCAATATTAGAGGGAAAGGTTAGCTTTACAGACTTTTGTCCAAGCAAAGATTAATTCTCTTTTGGACTACTTTGTAAGAGAGAATGCAAATGTATGATAGCCTAGTTTTAATTGATTGAGAAACATTATAAATTCATCTTTAGCTGAATRCCAGCCAAAGGCAAAGAGGCTATTTTTACAAATCTAAACATTTTATTTGACCCTGAGATTTTAGCTGGCAGTTAACGACTTCATAACCTAGAAAATACTGATGGTTGGAGAAATTTGGATGTTATTCATATATCAAATCAATATCCTACTTTGAGAGCTCTGTGAAAGGATGCAGGGTAGCAGTAGTCCCTGACCTCCTGTGATGGTGAYCCATCACCCCTGAGGGCAGAGAGACCAACATTATCACCACCACCTCTGACAGTGATTCAGCTCTCAAATATCCGGGCCCAACAAAGCATGTCTGAAAAAGGTCACTAAAGCAAAACAAACAGGAGAATGGGGCTTCTGAGAATGCCAAGAGAACAAACTGAATTGTCCAGAATATCTGACATTTTCTCTTACATCTATTCCTTGTGTTTATCTTTGATTTTGAATTTCTAAGTGATTCTTCTTGGCTAACCAAAACTCCTTTCAAAGAGTTTTATTTCCAGTTTATTGTTCCTTAGTCTCAAATCTGATTTACTAAGCAGAATTTACTACCTGAAATCAAAGGGTTCTTTCACACCTGAACTTTTATATATTTGAACTTACAATATTGAAAGCTCATTCTATCTTAAGAGAAACAAAAAAGCCCTGAGACGTTCTTAGGTCTGATTTTAGTAAAATATACATGATAACTCTAAAATATTAATGGTGAGAGGCAGCATAACAATATTTACAACATTAATGTTTGGATGCCTCCATTATTTAGGAGTAGAATGGTCAATAAACCTCTGTTCTTATGGCACCACAGCCTSCCTGCCCAGGTAAGGGAAGTATCTTTTTTTTTTTTTTTCTAACAGGGAAAGGTTATGAATATTTTTCTTCTCCCCAGACAGAGGAATGGACTTTTTGCACATGTCTAATGTATTCAAACTACATAATACATCTGCCAAAGGATAATTTCCTGCCAGGATCTGAAGAGCAGCTGGCTTAGCAAACAGAGTCACTGAATTTCATGCAACCAGTTCTTGGCTCTGTCTCCCCCAGGACTCCTCTAAGCTGGGATGGGGGATCAAGCTTTTGCACTTTATGAATCACCAGCGATGGCAAAAGAGATTTCCTTGTGGCTTTCATTTCTGATGTCTCTGTTCCTGCATCGTGCAGCAGATGCATTTCCACTAAATTTTATGGAAGTGACCCCTCATCCATGAAGAATGATGGGCAGGAGCAAGAAGAAAAAGAATAAAAAAGAAAGAGTCCCTGTAAAAAGGCTCCAGGACTCTGCACTGACTGTGGCAGGGAATAAAGATCAGTTTTGATGTCAGCCAAGCAGAGGTGTTCTGTGATATGTTGTCATATGGGGGAAAAATCCTAAATGATAAAGCTGTAAGGACAAGATGGGGCTTCTGCACACATGTGTGCATGTATGAATACATCACAGGGTATGGCTGTGGATCTCAGTGCTCATCCTGGTTTTTGCTGGGATTCTTTCTCAGTAGCTGGGGGAGTGCTGTGTTTGGATTCATTACGAGAATATTGATAACTTTGATGTTTTGAGTTCGCTAAGTTGTGTTTATCCTGAGTCAAGAAAAGGAGTCAAGAATTCCTTTTTTTCTGTGTGGCTCCTGCTCTGCCAGTGATACATAAAATAAAAAATGGGAGGGGGCACAGCCAGGGCAGGTGACCCAAACAGGCCAGAGGGGTATTCCATACCCTAAAACAATGTGCTCAGTGCAAAAACTGGGGCAGTTGTCTGGCAGGGGACTCTCTGGGGTCAGGGATGGCATCTGGCCTTGGTCAGCAGGTGCTGAGCAATTGCATTGCTCATCACTTGCTTGTTGTTTGTTGCTTTCTTTTTATTATCATAATAATATTGCTAATTTGCTATTATTATTGCATTTTACTTTATTTCATTTAATTATTCCTAGCTCAGCCTACAAGTTTTACTTTTGGTTCTCCCCATACCTCTGGGGTSGGTGGGGGGAAATGAGCAAGAGTGGTGTTTAGTTACCAGCTGGGCTTAAAGCTCAACAGTACAATAAAATCTATTTCAATTATCACTCACATATGTTTTCCTTTCTTCATTTCATTCTTTTTTATATGCATTCTACAACTTTACTAGAGATTGTAATAAGTTAAAACACACTCTATCTTATTTTCCATTGATTTGAGGCTC
Source organism: Malurus melanocephalus (assembly GCF_030028575.1). Lineage (NCBI taxonomy): Eukaryota > Metazoa > Chordata > Aves > Passeriformes > Maluridae > Malurus > Malurus melanocephalus. Next base: position 36,171 of record NW_026623969.1, on the reverse strand, counting down.
ATTTTGAGAGAACTAATAACTAAAAGTGTTAGCAAGCAACAATGAAACTGCTCAAATCAATGAAGTGAACAGTACTTTCTGCTTTGGCTCTCATTTCATGGATGGAGACAGAGACAAGAGAAGGAAAAGTCAGGTCAGGACAAGCTTTAAAACCTAACATTTTTTAAAAATTGACTTTTTTTCTTTGCTTTTTAAAAAAAGTGTGTACAAAAACTTGCACTAACTGAAACCCATTCAACACWGAATCCATGAGGCACTTGTCAAGTGCCATCTTTCAGAACTCTTGCTACCAAATTAATACATGCAATAAGAAAGTTTTCTCCCTTAGAGCAACTAGAAACTTCTAAATACAACTTGAATCTCTCTATAAGATGTTCATTTTAAGAGCAATGACACTGTGAAATTAAAACTGATCTTGGTGTTTAAAAACATTTTCTATGTTAATGAAGGATACATATTGATTTTTCTTAGAACGGTTTAAAATTACTGGTTTGTCTCAGACCTCTCTTGATACRAAACAGATCCTTTTCTGCAYTACTTAACTGAAAAAAAAGGCTKGAAATTTGTTTGTTAACAATTCAGTTATTGAATTTCCAAGGAGACAAAGGAACATATGGAATATCTCCTGCCATTCGTAGTGCTTTGAATTCAAATTTAAAATGCTCATGCACTGGTCAAATCCCACACATCTTTTTCTAGTATTGTGTACATTATCACCAASTGAAATAAAACCTGGATAAATGTGGTAGGAAGTGCCTCCCAGCCCCAGTGTTCTTCCTCAGATCCAACAAAGGCAAGGCAAGAGCTACTGGGAACCCCAGCTGGGACCAAAGAAAGGTCTGTGCTTCACCCATCTCCACCCCTTTACCTGCAGCAATCACCACCTCCTCAAATGCAAAGAAAAGAAAGGAGGAGGAAGGTGAACCATGGCTCCTGAATCCTTTAATGCTTTTATCAAGTCTCAGAAACAGGCAACATGAGGTGGAACAGGTGGGAAACCCAACAGTGCAGGTAGCCAGCTTAATTTGCAGGACAAGATGAGCTAATTTTCATCCTTGAAATTAGTATGTTCCCCAAAACAGGAATAAACGAAAGGGAGATGAGCATTTTGTTACATTTTTTCAATGTTTCTTTTAAAATTTAAATTGGAGCACTTGGAAAATTAACTGTAAATCTATTAATGAATTAGATGAATGCCATTAACTCAGTATTCAGGCATGTGAACCCATCAAATCTACTCTGTGTATTTGATCTAGTCAGCATATATATGTATATTTATGYATATTTCACATAACACAAAGCTGTGGTATGAACTAAATTCAGGACATGCCATTTGAATGAATAATTTCTGGCACTAATATTATGACAATATTAACAACTAAAATTATTGCAAGAAACCTATGATTTAACATGAAATTTAAAAATTATATGTTTAAAATCACAAAGTTCCATGGCCCTCAATCTTATCACAGGTGATTTATGATGGTAAAGCAGACAATGAGAAAAAAATAGCAGCAAGTCTAACTTCAACACAGTAACTTTGTTCCATGTKGTTATCAAGACATATTTTAATTACATTCCATAATATACTACGTTACAATCAGAGCTAATTATAAAAAATTCCCTTTCTATTACTTGGAAAAGATGGGCATTTTTTCAATGATCTAAAAAAATCAAATATGGAAAAATATTTGTAACAGTTTAGTTCTCAAGGGCTAATTTCAGTAATTCAGTCTGTGGCACAAACACACAAAGACAGATACTGCTTAAGCAGTGCAGAACCATTCATTTTGACAGAAAATAAGCTTTTGGTTCTGACATGGTACTACAATAGAGTAAAAAAAAAAAAAAAAAAAACCCTATGGAACCTGGTGATTGTCATATAGATTTTACAGCACTGTAAAAGGAAATAGATACAGATTTTCTTCAGTATCTACTACAGTGACAATTTTCATGTCCTTCAATTTATGCATGTACAATGTCAAATTAAGCTGTCAGTATAGAATGATGTTGCATATTTAGAAAATGATATATAGTCTTTGGTATAACTTTACCTAAGACTTTCATGAATCTAGAAYAATTAAATATGAATATGTATGAACAAAAACAACAACAAAAATCTGTGTAGCAATTTCAGAGCCAGAATCTGAGATTCACAGAAACAGCYAGCACTTCTAAATTTATCCTGGACAATCAACGCTTGTCAGTCTCCATTTGACCTCATTTAAACCTGGGCTTTGAAAGCACTTTGACAGTCTAATACAGACATGTATATGAGTAATTTCTCCTACATTGACTTTTTCTCTGAGGTCCGAGATGTTCCCTTCTTTTCGATAAATTGCAAACTCGGGGCTCTGCAGCACGGCCTCGGAGCGCGTCATCCAACTGTGCAGCTCTGTCGTGTCCGAGTCAAACCTGAGAGGCAGAAAAGTGTCATAAGGCTCTCCATTCCCACAAAGTTTCAGAAAATAGCAGCAAACATGTTTAGCTGRTTGTTTAAACAAGCGAATAAACAGCAATTCCTCTCAGCAGAAGACAGTTTTAAACGCCCGTATCTCATCGGAGTTCATAAAACTATTCACTCTAAAATTCAGAAACACAGAAATGCTCTTTCATCTTTAAGACCCTGATTTGACAGCTGAACCGATGCAATAATTTTCACAATAAGTATTCTAATTTTTCAAGCTAATGTGTTTTGGGAGACATGAAATAAATGTCTCTCAGTGGAGAGAGAGCACCACAGGTCCTGTTGGCTGAGCTGAGGATGTAAGGCTTATCTGGCTGCCTAAATGCAGCCTTCAAACCTGGGAGATTTTTGTACCAGCTTGTGCTGATGATATTATGAAGGAAATTCAAGCAGAAAATTTGATGAAAGAAGCTTTTTCTGATTAACTCAAATTTGCTGTAGAATGTAATCACTAATCAACAAGTAAAGCATAATTTTCTCCAGTTAAAGCCTTAGAAACCAAAATTAAGATCCCTAACTCTCTGCACTTACTTTATAACTGGTTTTCACTCTGCAGCACTTTTTACAGGCTGGATTCTTTCATGAATTCCTTTAAAACTGATCTTAATATTTGTTAACCAGCCATAAGGTAATATCTCAAAATGCAKATATTTAATTTACTTATGTCTAGAAATTCCAAATTGTGATTCAGTATCTACTGTAGTTTTTAAAACGAGAAGCTTCAGATGATATTTTTTTCTCTGTTGTGCCACATTCTCTGCTTGATTGCATTTCTTTATTTTTTTGTATATTATAATATTTACATCCCTTTTGCAGCTGACTTTCCTTCTGCATCAATACAGTGAGCATAACAGAGCAGAAAGACCTGGGGGAAAAAATAATGAGCTGTATCTTTCAGTTTGCTTTGTGACTATAGGCTGTACCATTTGCATACAATTGAAAAATCTACTAAAAACAGTAACTTGAACAACAATTGTACCCCTGGAGGAATTAATTATTTTATAAAAATATACTTCATTTATACAAAGATTTATACTTCTAAAATACAAGGATGTAAGGCAAAACCAGGTGCTACCTAAATCTACATATACAGAAATAAAAAAAAAATACAAGAGTTCCATGCTTGAGCTAATATTTACGCTTCTTTCTTTTTTTCCTTCTCCGCTATGATTTTTTTTTTTATTTTATTCATAATAATGAAAAAAAAGAATAACACCCTGCCTTAATCTCAGTTTAATATTCTATATTCAAATTATAAACTCTTAGGAATAATTTTGATAAAACAATTCCTGATAATACAATTTGAATACTCATTCAAGGAGAAAAAATGTGACCATRAAGTAATGGAAGGTGCAAAAATCTTCAGTTTCATAAAGAATTACAAGTTCAGAAGCACAACACAAAATAAAATGTCCAGATGGTTCAAGGAATGTCTTTGTTGGTAACAGATTCTAATCCCTGAACTCCAACTGCACAGTCAGTTAAGAGCTTCCTACCTCAGTTTTATTTCTGATCATTAAATCAACTGCAATCCTTGAAATAAAATGTTATCCTCTGTTCTGCAAATAACAACTGCATATTTGATGATCATAAAACACCAGACATCTGATAGCAATGAAGATAAATTTACCAGTCCCTCAGTGCTAAAATTCCTTGACTGCAGGTAAAATTGTATGAACTCTGGCATTTGTTCCATTCTGAAGCTGCAGGCAAGTAGGATTAGTGGGACCAACACTATGGTACAGGATGGAAATTCACAGAGAAAAATGTTTATCAGTGATCAATTCTTTAATAAAAGGATTTAGCCCTTGCCTCAGCAACACCTGGGAGAGGAATGGGAGTATTTGGGACAGTTTAGACATTACAGCAAAATAATTAAGTACACATCTCATGGCCCAGAGAGCCATCAGATGGTGGCAAGTGTTAGACACAGATCTTTAAGGTCCCTTCCAGCCAAAAGGATTCTACAATAGATGATTGTCTGATATGACAAAGTTGATCTCACATAACAGATTACTCTGTCACTTGCAGTTTCTTCTGGGGATAAATACAATTCCAGAACCAAAGCCTCCTGTTCCAAAAGGGCCAAAGAGAGGGCCAGAAAACAATTAAAATACATAAAGGCTTATGTATTAAGTAGCTTTTTGCAGTACATAAATATCCTTAAGATAAAGACATTTTACTTGGGGGGTGGGTGGGGAATCACTCTCTCCTGTTCATCTTGTGTAAAAGCAGGAAACACTGGTAGAAAYGGCATTTAATCATTCCACTAGAGTGATTGGACACTTCCTTTCTGAGCACAGCTGCAGTTACAAATTATATCAGCTCTAGATTGATATAAAAATACAAGTAGAGCCTTTAAATCTCCTAGGAACAACAACACTTTTGACATAAAATAATGCAAAATTACCTTTCTGACCGAACAACTTCAGCTTGTGTAGAATTTGTGAAAATCGATCCATRGAAGATACTAAACCAAAAATCACTTGAGAAATTACTCTAAATAACTTCCATAATTTTAACATGCACATGCTCCCCACCTAAAAATTCAATTTGAAGTAGAGATTTATTCTTCATTCAGCAGTCATGGTTTTGTTTTCCAATTAGTCTTTTCTTCTGCTGCTCCACATGAGAGATACTATTTTTCCTGGTCCCATMGCCCTCTCTTTACTGGCCAGCACATGTCAGCTGAGCTCAAATGGAGATTTTTTTTAAATTTGAAATATAAAGAAATTAATTCTCATTGCTTAGTGTTTTCCAGAAGTTTTCTGATTAGATAGGGAACTTCTAGTAGGACTAGGTTATCCTATTCTGGTGGGTATTTGGATTAGAAATTTCAYGCACAGAAAGAGAAAATAATGCAGCTAAGTTGTGAAATGCTTCAAAKGTGAGGTTTATCATACATTTAATACAGAAATGGAAAGCCAGAACAAGAAATCTATTTTGAACAAAAACACGGTGACCTACTAAGAGCATTTGGAATGGGAATCTGAAGTGTACAAATGYCTTAGTATGATCCATAAAATCAGTTTGTGGAGAATTTTCCATGAAAATGTGACTGGTATGGAATAAAAATATGAAGATGGTATTAAAATATGCTTTGAGTAAAAAAATAGACAAACAAATTCAACGATAAACAAGTTCATGCAGGAACATGAGGCATGAAGTATCCTCCTGTCATGTGGGCATCATGGTACATATCTTATCTTTAAACTGAATGAATTTCATCTCTAAACTACATTACTGTGTTACTGCTACCATGGCCAGACAGTGATTTCAATACTTTATTCTTTTAACAGACAGAAATTGCCTAACAATTTCCTTTGCTCATTCATTTCCTTCCTTCCTTCCTTCCTTCCTTCCTTCCTTCCTTCCTTCCTTCCTTCCTTCCTTCCTTCCTTCCTTCCTTCCTTCCTTCCTTCCTTCCTTCNATGAATTTCATCTCTAAACTACATTACTGTGTTACTGCTACCATGGCCAGACAGTGATTTCAATACTTTATTCTTTTAACAGACAGAAATTGCCTGACAATTTCCTTTGTTCATTCATTTTTTTTTCCTTCCTTCCTTCCCCAAACAAAAATCCTACAGGGCCTTTTGTCACCACTGTGAATCTTGGGCAGACATGAGACCGTTTGCCTACAGATTGTCTTGGCAGGGAATGATGCAACTTTGATCCAAGAACCACATTACTGAATTATTTCATTTCCATGCCTGCATTGAAATGCCCAGATCACCAGAGATCTCTCTCAGCTTGTAGCTCTTCCCTGCCTAGAACATATCAAAGAACAACTTTACAGTASATGGTGCCCATTGGAAGAATTATTCTAATTCCCTGCTGTCTGTCTTCCTCCTCTGTATTTGTAGTTTATGAGACATTAGTTGATAAATAGACTTGTTCTTATCTTCTAATTCTAACAGCTGATTTATCCTAACAAATATTTTCACCTTCCTTTTTTTTTTTCAGTTTAGTTGGCAAAAAAATTTATTTCCTTTTGGAATGACATTTTGACCCTCCCTCTGCACTTGTGACATAGCCTCACCAACATTATGACCAATGCATTTTTGTAATGCACATCAAAGCATGAAAAGAAACASTAAATCAATCCCAAGTGTGAATCTCCAACAGAAACTCCCCCAGCACCATGAGGTACAGAGCACTTTTAAATCCAGTCAGCCAGGACTCCAGTGAGTGCTGACCAGTACCACTCCAAATGTTGCAGTAAATTTCAGGTGCTAAACGTGAAGAATGTAAATTCTCTGTTTATTTGACACCAATCCATTTCTCACCTCACAAAAAGGATGAAGGGTTAAAACTAATAAGCATTAAGAAGTGTCCATGTTTACAGACCTCAACATACCCATACTTCTCATGCTCCAAATGAAAATGTTAATTAATMATTCCCCCTGTAAGCAAACTATTCTGTTGTGTCTCAGTCACCTTTAACTTTCCTCTGGAACTGGCTACAGACACCCTAAAATCAAAAACCACTAGAAAAATAGAAGTAATGACTTCCTTCTTTTTGGATTTGTTACTTAMAATTAGATATCAATACCAGAGCAAAAGCTGAATTTCTTAAGAGAATAAGGGTGAAACAACCCAATGCAGTGGCTGTAAAAGTGCTAAACAATCACATTTTAGTCCTAACTAATATAGTTCATCACACAGAAAATTGTGTATTTGGAAAACTAACTATCAAAAAGACATTTAAAGTAATTATAATTTTTCCTTTGATACATTTTTTCTACAAAAATCCAAACTTCTCTAAATTGGAATCCCAAATATAATGTTTTTCAAAAAAGTTGGGGCTTTTTTCTTTTCAAAAAGTTCATTTATCAGCTGTTAAATGAAAAAAACACTAGATGGAGCAGCTATCCTGTTTTAACACACCTTTCCCTTCAAAGGRCATCAAGCCTTTTCAAATCTTCAGATTAACATTATACCAATAACAATGTTATGACAAGAAGACTTTCCTTGGACACATTAGGAAGCATGTAAAAAGTTATTTACCAAATTGCAAAGAAAGGTATCTTTGGACATTATTGAAGCACATTAATATTACAAATGTGTTTAAATTAAATATTAACCAGCTCTTACTTGTCTGTTAAAAACTTAGCAAGAACAGAGTAATTTTCAGATTTTTCTATGACCTGTAACTGACCTGTTTTTCCCAGAATATGTAAATACCATGAAAATAAATGTTACCTTGCATCCCCTTCTCCCATTCACCCTTTTTTTTATACTATAACCTCAGCTGTGTTTATCTCTAGTCCTAATGCCTAATACATACTTTACAGCTCCAAGTATTTTATCTTTCTCAGTTTTAAATTGATTCCTTTGGGAAAAGGAGCTTTTCTTTGACTAGCAAYAGAACATAACTCACCTGAATTATTCTGACATTTTGAAGCACTACTTCTGAAGCAGTTTTAGATTTTTTGGGGGGAAAATGAAGGGGAAAGAACTTTTTTAAAAGTAATCTGGTTCTTATCTCTACTTTCCACCACTTATTGCAAAAAGTTGCTTAAAGAGGCAAGGAAAAATCAAGAGCCTCCTTGCCATGCMTTCGTGCCACAGTGAATCAGAGCAATGGAAATGTGACATTCAGTCCTGTGGATATTATTGGTCTAAAGTCAAATTGCTTCTTCTCGATTTTTTCATTTAAAAAGAGATTTTTATACTTTCAATACTGACAAAACACTTGGAAATAGAAAAGTAAAACTCATTCTAGAAAATTTGATGCTTCAATCTCAGCCATCCATTTTTTCCTCCTTGGCTGATGAACTGGAGGCTGTACTCTTACACAGTACCCTAACATGATATTTACAGAGTAAAGGTTTCAAGTGTTTCCAAAACGTTTAGTTGACAGAGAAGCAAATCTGGAGCAAAAATCTTTCCGAACAGTGATGTAGAAGTGGAGCCTGATGCATTTATTTCAATCATACTCCTTTACAGAAACAACGTTGACCAAAGACTGAGTACAGAGGAAAGAAGCTGGAAAAACCTGGGAGCATTATTCACCACCTCAAAAAAAAAACCCTCAAAAAAACCCCAGTGTGTCTTTCACTCCCAGAGCCCAAAATACCAAGCAACAGCATGCAGTGTGTTGGACTGGGACTGCAAAAAGCAGCCAACACACTCTGGTAATTCACTTTCAGAAGCTTCTGATAACCCTTCAGTAGTTGCCAGGGATTTTTACCAAACCAAAACTAAAGAGTACATAGCCATCAACTATTGGCCATTAAGAGCTCAGGGAAAATTTTGGTTGTAAACACACACAATATAGAATGATGCAGATGTATGTTGAGACCCCCATTCTTTCAGGGTTTTTTTTACAAAATCAAAAGTTWTGCAGCACTATGGGCTTTGTTTATCCTTGAGTGCAGCTACAACTGAATACAAACAAAAAACCCTGAAAGATCTTGTGGCCAAAAATGCACCAGAAAATWAATGACTGGCTGCTTGGGAACAGARCCATGGGATTCTCCCAGAAAATAAAAACAACCAAAACATATCTATTCACCATTGAACACAGATATTTTAACTGAGTGCMCAATTTTTAAGATGAGCTTTCTTCTTCCATTATTATGCTTTTATTTAGTATAAATTTATATTTTCTTGTCTTTGAGAAAGAAAGATACTACAAAATGTGTTTGTTTCCACACTATAAAACATGTTTGCATTTTTACATATTAATTAACGACAGTCACAAAAAACTATTTTTCTAAGCTGAAACTTCTTCCCCAAATTTTACCCTCAAAGTGTTTTTCCGAAGCTATTTATTGACAGATCCTTCTCTGTGGAACACCCGCTTGGACCTACTAAAGGCATTTGGTTTTTACAGTTTTTTCTCTGTTCAGTTAGAAATGYCAAAATTATTATCTGAATGGAGAAATACTGCCTTCAGATAATATTACCAGCATCCACCCTGCTGCACATCTGTGGACATTTCCAACACTTACTTTTCATATTCCCATAATGTAGGTCCAGTCAGAGGTGCAACAGTCACACCGATCTAGTTCTCATGTGCTGGTGCAATTGCATTGTTGAATTTAGTAATTTCTRCACACAAAGTAATAGCTAGAGCATATTAAAGTGTATTAAACAATTAACTCYCTTTTTTCTTATAGAAGTCAGATTTCTCCCCCAGCAGATCAAAATACAAGTCCAACGAAAAGGACTCTAATCTTAAATATCTAAAAGAAACCACAACTTATTCAATTATCTAAAATCATCCTAGGCAAAGACTAAGAACCACAGATTGTTCCATCTCGACTCTTATCCAGAAGTGAAACAGAAATCATGTGGTGAATGCACWTCTTTTAGGTAGCATCAAAACAAAACCCTTCATTACTAGTATGCATAGAAAAAAAAAAAAAAATAAACTCTCTGTAAATTTGATAATAAATCTCCCAGTAATATATCTACAAGCAATCCTAGTAYCAAAGTTGATAATACATCCTCATTTCTGTAAAAGGATTAATCTTATTTATATATAAACTTGTTAGTTGTAGTGCTTTAGACAGACATCAGCTACAAGACTCTAGTAACACATAATTATCGGTTTCTATAAACCAAGACAGTTCAGAACAAAAACAATTCCTATAATCCAGCTAATTCCCACCCTCAGGCAGTTTCCTTGCATGGTGACTATGAAGTCTGTATTCTGCTGTACCCTGCCAAGTTCACTTTCAGTATTAAGGCAGTTTAAGAGGATGTGAGCAAGAAGGAAAATATATAAGAGTAAAGTAGCTGAGAATAGAACTTTTACTGCCAGTTGGCCTCCTGTTTTACAATAATGCATATAGCAACAATTTTCTTGGAGAGTTGAAAAAGTAGGGTTTAAAAATCATTCTACTTCATTTAGTTTTAACTAAGATAATGTTTTCCTTTGTAACAGTCATCTTACAATTCACTTCCTTATGGAGTAAGATCATTTCTAGAACATTCAGTTTGGAAAAAAAAACATGAAAAGTTTTAAAATACCAATTATTTAAATATTTCAACACTGCAGGGATATTTTCATTCTTAATTTTTCAATTTCAACATAAAGCACATCACAATTTTCATGATGGGGACCATGCTACAAGAAAGGTTTACTCTCATTTATAAGCCAGCAAGACCTTGATCCTGTTTCCCACCTTTGCACATTAYTACTCAAACATTAACAGGAGTGCTAAGGCTTATAATGCCTGATAAGTAACAACATTTCCATCTAACAATTCCTTCAACTAATTCAGGATTCACAAGTCTGCTGATAGTCATCGCTGTGCATTATTTTGGGTGCTTGGTAATATACTAGCAAATTATAACTTTCAGTATGAGTTAATGGTAACCAAGGATATGGGGAAAATCAGATTCCAAATGAGGAYTTTAGAGATAGATCCATTCATTCAAATTTAGCTCACAAACTTCTTTAGACTAAGCTAACTAATAAAAATAGATAACTAATTTAACAAAGAGGGGCAGATCACTCTTCTTGCATCATGTTCCTAAACAATGATGCTAAACTAGAAACCTTACTTTTAGAATGGTTAACGCAGGTACAATGCCGATGTGTAAAAAGTATCTATTTTTTCAATAACATAAAACTTCAGTTAAGAAAAAGTTGTATTTCTTCTATTCTTATTAGATTTAATTCTCCTTCATAACTTACAATTTAACAAGAAAATGGTTAACACATTAAACTAAACCAAGGTATTGTCCATTGAAATAAGACACTGAATGTAGTTTCACATCCCTTTCAGTCCTTGAATCTATTACCTTGGAATTCATGTTCATCTGAGTGTCAAAAAACATTTCCAAAACACACATTACAATGAATGTTTGAAGYCTACCTACTCAGCACCTCATTTAGAAACTTAGTGCTTGAGCCAATTCTGCTTRAACACATCAGAAATTTTTCTCCTGACTTTAACTAATGTTCAGCATTAGTCTAAAATCCCTTGTCACTTGTATTTGAGTTACACAGGAAAAAAAAAAACCAACCAAAAAACCCTAAAAGTAATAATAATGCATGTCTCACCAAATATTACCTGACTCTGCAGAAATATTATTTTTACCGCTGACCTGTAAGCCCAGAAGAATCCCATGAACCCTAGAAACCAGGCAATGTCTGCATTACTAGTACTTTACCTATTATAAAATTCTTCTTAAAGAAYACAAAAATCTTAGAATTAATGGAATGCTTCTTGACCTTCATGCTTCAAGACACAGTCAAGTGGGATCCCCATGAAGCCATACAAAAGGACTTTGACTGACTATAATTTCTATGCAATGGTATTGATGTAACCATTAACATTCTATACTGCTAAATAGTTGCAATAGAAGCACAACATAATCCACAACTCATACTGAGTAATGAAAGATAATAATCAGTTGGTACCCTAACAGAAAACAGAAATATAATTTTATGCTCAAAATAGTATACAGAAGCATATTGCAGTCAAATGACTATTTTTTGCATTTTCATCCAGACTCTATCAGTATTCTCCTTCTGTCTCTTGATGATTCTCACCTTTTCCTAATTTCTGAATCCACAAGGAGTTGCCTTTTTTTGTGGGGTGGAGGCGGTGGGAGTTCCTCTTTAGCGTGCTTMACCAGGATTTGCTCTCTCGTGGTCACCATAGTTACAGTTTCCATTACAGTTGTCTGTGTTAGTGATGTCTGAGTGCTGGTGACAGCCTGTGAGATCTGTGAGAAGTACAAAAACAGGGGTCAGGCATTGTTYGAAAGACTTCAGCAAAGATTGTTTGGAGTAGCAATAGAAAATAATGAGAAACTGCTCTCATCTGATCACAGGCTGACCTTCAGAAAAAAACCCACATTATATGCAACTCCAGCCAGATTGTTTTATCTGACTCACGCTGTGTGAATAAGGCATCTGCAAAAGCCAATAGCAAAATCAGAAAGGATTCTAATAAACTTATGCATCTTATCCTGTAATCCATGCTGAATGGACAAAAGAAATGAATGGAATTTTATGATGGAATTGAATGATAGAAAATGTATAAAATGTTACTATAGCTAATTGTTACCCTGCYTCCAGTCTGAAAATTTGCTCCTCGAGAGGTGATAAAGGCATGAAAATGACACAAAATTACTAATTATTAATCTGTCCATTTATCAAAATTTTCTAGGAGAATGTAATTCACCATAACCTACTTGCATTAAAGGGCAATCAGGAAACCTTAAATTAGAAAACATGTACTAGAAGGCAAATTAATTTGCATAAGTTTCATTCCATAATTAAAAAAAAATTAAGGGGTCATACTAGATACTAAAACCCATAGTATTTAAGGCTGTAAACACTATTAATATAAAGCATTTAGCTTTGCCCAGTAATATAAAAAAACCCCTTTGTATAGCTCAGCTGTATTAAAAATAGAATAATGAAAAATATTTTTTGCTCATATTTTTTKGTGCACTGTTTGTGTGTGTGCTGCCATTTTTAATTCTTTCCATACAACACAAAACTAGAAACTTCCAACTCAAATGTGGGCAGCTGTTCTTAAATCCCTTAACTAATGAGAAATAGGTCACTTCTTTTTTTTGATTCTGTCAGATGATGGTTCATTTGTCAAAATGCTCTAGTTACAGCTCCAATGACCACCTCACAGTTTAAGGGCAGTGAAATGGAAAATAAAAGAAAGAATTTATACCAGGAGCAGAAAAAGTTGTGCACCAGAAAAGTCCTGCTTCTTTGCTTTTGCTAATATGGAAGAATTAGAGTTTCCAATTCAACAACAGAAATGTCAGTGTCTAAAAGTCCATGAAACCATGAATTATGAATAGATAATAATAATTATCTATTACTTCTTGCATCAGAAAYTCAGTAACAGAATTGAGTCAACTTAATTATTGAGACATAAGTGCTTCTGTAAACAGTGAAGAGGCAACCAGGTCTAACACCTTTCCCACAATGCTGTCTTGCACTGAAAAAGAAAAATAGAATGACAAGAAAAGGGAAATACTGGTAACAAGCAACCTCTTCGTAGCAGGCAACATCAGTAAAGCTAAGAAACCTGAGAAAAAAACCCAAYAAATTTCTGCCAACTTTGCTGAATTCTTCACATGGTCTTCTACTCAAAAGTCTTCCTGTTCTTTGTCCAGTCTGCCTGTGGAAGTGATGAGTAGAGAAGTGCTCTGGACTACTCAGAAGACTACAAAATTTAGATTCAGAGCAGATTTTGAAAAAAAAAAAAAAAAAAAAAAAAAAAAAAAAAATAAAAAAGAAAAAAAAAAAAAAAAAAAAAATATCTATGGATTAATTATGTCAATTGAATAAGCTGCTTGTGACCTGCAGGGATTTAGCTAACGTGTGAACTACAAAATTCTTTGGAAGAGAAAAACACCCGGCTGACTATTTAATCACTACGATTTTATGTAGTAACACTCTCATTCTAGTTCCCTCAACAAGATGTATTGATTTTGATATTTTTTTCTCTACAGAAATCATGACAATATTAARTAAATATTCCCACAGATTTGTATTGAAAGCATATACAACATTCTTTCCTATTTTATTTTAATGAATTGGAGGGCAGAAGGAAAAGCAAGTTAAAGCTTCTGATGTCTAGGGTTCTATGAAATTTGAGGATAGAACCTGATGTCAACTTCCCCTGAGCTGACTGCAAGTAAGAACAAAAAGAATTTCTTGCCTATTATATAATTTTGAATACGGTATCTTTTTCCTCTTCTCATAAAATTCTTATTACACACTCTTTTATCCAAAAATCAATGACAGGATGATGTTTCTGACACCCAGGGTCATATCCTGCCATGTTTTCATTTGCTAATCAATACCAGGGCAGAGTTTCCAGAGAAGAAGGTGCAACACAGAATAAACCACAGCTGGGGCACTATAGGAATCATCTGCAGCATAATTCCAATTACACAGGACCAGAAGCTTCAGCTGAGATGGAGAACTGCACCTCCAGAGATGGCAGAGCAATTACTGCTCAGAGCAGTCAAGTCACCACACTGTGGGGAGTAATGATTTCTGTGCCAAAACAGTAAAAAAGGATTTGTCATGCTTGATCAACAGGAGTAGAGGTTAAATGTTATATGCTTCAAAAGGAGGATGGAGATGTGAATTTGAAGTTCATAATCATTCTAATTAGAGACAGGGTAAGGCTAAAAGGTAGATTGCAATCTTACTCTGCAAGATGAAGATGGTTCACATTTAAACTGTGCATACTTTAGTAAGTGAAGGCCAATCTTTAAAAATGTTAGGAATTACAAAAAAAAAAAAAGCAACTTACCTTCTATTGAAAAGGAATTTAAAAAAAAGTATGAAAGGAAAAAAACAAACAAACAAACAACAACAAAAAAAAAATCAACAAAGCCCCAGAACACTTTTTAACGATCAATGTTTTCTGTTTTATGTATTATTCAAAATCAATACATCTGTATATTTTCATCATCCCTCTCAGTCCCTGAATAGCAAATGTGATTCTGAGAAGGGGCAATAGAGACATAGGCTTTAAGCCACTAGAAAATCATATGGAAAGTGCTAAGGTGACTCACAAGGCTGCACATTAAAAGGCTTTCAAAATACAATGCTTGCCTGCAATTTCACATCAAGCCCATCTTAGAAACATGTTAAAACTCATCTCTCTTCAGAGCAGACAAATTCAAATCTCCTTTTTCATCGTCGATAGGCAAACATATGTACAATGTGTGTATAGCACTTCAGTAGTTTTATGTCATTTTATTTCTCATTTATACAGCAGCCTACCTTTAATGCCAACATTTATTACTGTCTTTGGAAGTGCCCTCTGTCCTGATAAACTCATAATTTTCCTTTACGCTCACTTTTGGAGCTGTCATCTGTTCTATGCTGAAATTTATCTGTGTGAGTGGGGAAGTTCAGATGAGGAATGGTGTTTTCTTTAGTTTGGAAAGATTTTCAGTACAATTTAGTGGAGCATAATGAGCTCAGCAGAGCTTGGTTTAGAGTTTCTGGAAGCTACACATCTCTCTAAGCAAGTTGTCCTTGTCCTTGATTCCACTGTGTGGTCAGTGAAGGAAAGCTGACATTTTCAGTATGAGAACAAACTGCTTTTTAGAGGTATTTCTCTCTCTCACACACCCTTGCATCCAGTCATTTGTAGAAGCTTCAGCCATGTGTTCTGATTAGATGCTTGAATTAAAGAGCAATTAATTCAGCCAAATGTGGGAGGACTCACATTCTACTTCTGCATTTTTTTTCCTTTGGGATTTATAATTAATTTAGATGTCTAGTTGGAGAATCATCTTTGAACTGAGCTTGAGGTTGTCTCTTCAATTTAATTTCTTATTTTGTKAACAAGTTACTCATGTGGTGACACTTTATTAAGAGAAAGAAGGGAAATAACCAAGGACAAAAATGTAATTATGAAAGCACTATGAAAAATATTAATCATAGAATCCTTTAGGTTGGAAAAGACCTTTAAGWTCATTTAAGTATTGACCTAACTTTGCCAAGTTGACCACTAAACTATGTAGAGCTAATTTCCACAGCAATTAAATCCTATTTTCAACTCAGAAATGCTGTGTACACAATCTGGTTTTGCTTTCTGTTACTAAGTGATATTGTGCCCTTCCCCCATTTTCTTCCCTTCTATTATCCCAAACTGATTTTTCAAACTTCAGCTGATTTTTCTAACTATCACAGAGCAAACTAAAATATCAAGATATGAATTGAAAGCAAGGTTGCTGAGACGGATTCAGATAACTCCATGAAGTATAGCAGCTTTTATTTAATTACTCAAACATAATTTGGTAGATGTATTAGTATGGAGCAACAAAAGAAGTGCAGCATGCTCTGGGCTAATTAAAAAGCCTTAATATCCATTTCCATTTTACCACTCATACAATGACAGCACAAAAATAACTCAGTATTGGTGAGATAATGGAATAGAAAAAAGTGAGATGATTTGAGTTTAAATCCAGTAAGAAGGAGATGTTAAGAAGATACCTAGGAAAAATAATTGGATATGGGTTTGGGTACCACACCAGAACATTGAATTTTGTTATCTGGTTTAAAATCTCAATTTCATTTTGAAAAATATTAAAGTCAACATAAAGTGGTCAAAATAATAGCAGGTTATATTTTTTCATTGGAACTTTGGTTACAGTATAGATTTATTCCTTTATTTTTCCAAGAAATTTCTCTTCTTTGTAGCCTCTCTTTTTAATCTGGAAATCAGCATATCATATGCAGAAGTAAAACAGCAATCAGTTATAAACTTTTACTGATGAAAAAAAAAATAATTTCACTTAAAACTAGCAGACAGTTCTTGCACTTATTTCATACTACGTGCTATTTCACAGAGACAGACATAAAAGAGTGTGTTATTATAGGTTAAAAATAAATTAACTGGAAAGGTATATTCATTATGGCTTGTATCATCCCTGAAAACATAGTTAACAACCCAAGAAAGTAATCAACACTATAAAGACAGATTAAAAACTCAAGATATAAAAAAAATTCTGGAAAGTTATATTACAGTTGTATTATGCTGTCCTAAAAATAAAATATGTCTTAAGCAATCATGCAGGAGAAAAAATTAAACAATATAATAAACAGCACAAAATTACTTCAAGCATTTGACTGTCAAAGGATTTGATTKCCACAAACTGATAAAACTGGTTTCTACAAACCTGTTTAGAATTGCTCTCCACCTTCTGTACAAGGCTATCCCAGCGCTGGGCAAAATTTTCAAGGCGACTTTCCAGCTTTTGAGCCACTGCTTTATTTTTCACAGCTACCAGGAGATCTTGGCTGAGCAACTTCAGCTTACTCATCATTTGCCTTTTCATTTCTAGATCTCCTTTTAGGATCTGTTAAACAAAGTAACAGAAGGAAGAACATACATTCATAC
>NW_026623969.1:16791-18400 GCF_030028575.1 Malurus melanocephalus | reverse complement strand
AAAACGTTCCAAGAGATCTTCAAACTCCTGAGATGTATTCATGCAAACCTGCCCATGAAACAGGCT
Source organism: Malurus melanocephalus (assembly GCF_030028575.1). Classification (NCBI taxonomy): domain Eukaryota; kingdom Metazoa; phylum Chordata; class Aves; order Passeriformes; family Maluridae; genus Malurus; species Malurus melanocephalus. The sequence goes on along the minus strand of NW_026623969.1, from coordinate 18,334 downwards.
ATTCACAGGATCTTCCAYAGCTCCAGTTCTTACCTGGGTTTACTTTTTAAAGCCTTAACTGGTTTCCTTCACTGATTCTCATTCCATAAACATTCATTCTCTATACCCTCATCTGTGCTACCCATGGCCAAATTCTGAACTCTCTGTGCATCTGTGGATTTCGTTTTAATCCCCAGAGCATGAAAGGAATAATTAAACAAATGCTTAGACAACAGAGTTTAGTCTGCATATACTTTCCTACAGCTATACAATCAAAAATTATAATTAAAAATACAACTCAGCAAAAGAAATGTTCATTATCTTTGTAATCAGTACTCTTTTGACTAAGATGTGATTTGAAATATCATAATTACTAATGGTAGGTACAGTTAATATCAAAATTTAAATTGATATATCCCTGAGAAGYAGAAGCTAACTTTATATTTAACAATCTGTTTGCATAGGTAGGAGATTCAACAGATGGAGGAAAGTAGATGTAGACCAGTTTAGCATCTTAAATTTCAAGCTCTGCTATATTTGACCTTTGTTTACGCCTACATTGTCAGAAAAAGCTCATGTGGAAGCCACCAAATCACTGCCTGGAATTATAAAAACTGCTATCCTGTGAAACATTAGTTTGTTCTGAACACTGTTGTTTGATTTCCAGCCACCCCAGATCACCACAGCACTGGTGTAACACAGTAAGCCCAGTGAGCATCAATCCAAGGTACCTGGAGAACAGGCAGGAAATGAAACATTCCAAAGAGAAGGATGCTAAAAATTTCTCTCAAAGATWCTGCACACTGCAATTTAATATGCTTTTGTGATAGTCACAGTCATACAGTCAGCCTGGAAAACTATACTGGGAGATTCTGTTTTCACATTTCCTCGTTGAAAGCCTGTCAATATGCCACAATAACCAAAAATATGCTCTGGGTTTTTTTTTTTCATTTTTTATTTTTTTTATTTTTTTTTATTTTCCCAGAGCAAGAATAGACCTAGAATAATAATAGTAACTGCAACATATGTAATTTGCCAATTTGAAAGACAAGACATGGCAGTCTGCTTTATGGAATGAATTATCAAATAGATAAGTCATAGCTTCTGTCAAGTACATGCTGTAAACCCTGATATACCAATATTATAAAGTGATTTCCTTATTTCTGGTAATGTGGTTCCATTTTTTTTGGGATTTAAGATTTAAATTACTGGTCTTTTCCTTAAATGTCAAAAACTTACTTTGCTTACTGTAATAGTCKAACCAGCAACACCTACTGTAAAGTTTTCAGCTGTAATGAAATAAATTCCAGTCAAAAATAGTGTAACAGCTAACTTATTTTCTATAACAAGTAAAACAAAAATAATAAAAAAAAAATTAGGTGAAGCAAGAGAAGATTTATATTAATGGAAGATATACTATAAGTAYGCAGAGGTAGATCTTGCATACCTTTGCAATTGCTTTTGTTTTTCTTTGTTTCCTTTTACAGACTACAAAATGTAGGTCTAGGACTTAACAAGAACCTATCAAGCCTGTGCCATACATGTCACCAAAGTTTCACCACAG
>NW_026623969.1:11026-16593 GCF_030028575.1 Malurus melanocephalus | reverse complement strand
AAAAAAAAAAAAAAACCCACAAACAAACAAAAACTCAAGTTGTGTTGAGGAATCATTTCAAGAACTGGAGCACCTGTCTGCTAAACAGTTTTTCTGACCATTAAACTAGGAAAATCCCAGAAGAGAGTTCATGACATGGAAGATAAATTTTCCCATACAAATACTGAATAAATCTTTGGAAATAAACTGCAGCCTGCGGAGAACCCCACACCAGAACAGGCAGATGTGCTCTGAAGGAAGCTGTGACCCTGTGGAGAGCCCACACTGGAGWAGGYTCCAGTCTGTGGACATTAATRTGATAAAAGTCAAGTTTTTTCCTACTGTGAAGAGTATCTCAACAGAACTATYTCATGTCAGTCACTTTAGAATGCTGAGGGATTTGTAGGTGGACTGTTGATTTCAAATCAACAGTCACAGGGCTAAATGGTTTAATAAATTACCTTCAGAAATTTCCTTCAGGCTTAAAAGATTGGCTGAAGAACAAGACACTAATCTTGCCAAATTCCAGGTAAAAGAGAGGCAAAAAGCACAGGCTGAAAGCTCTCATGCCATACCACAATATCAAACCTAATATTCTTAAAGTCTAACAGGAACAACTAATGCTGCAATTTCTTGTTGGAAATGATAGGACGACTGAGGGACCAAACTATCATATTGTTAAGAATATAAGTGAAAAAGATCTATTTTTATTCCCTCACAAACTCACTTTTAGAATTCAKGCCTAATTATAAGAGTGATTCTTGGTGACAGTTCCTTCTCTACTGCATTCAAACACACATCTAAGTCCAAAATAAAATACGCCAAAAGACAGGCATGATGTGCATGTCAGGGTCAGGACAGCATGATACCATTTTTCCTTATTTCTAAAAGCCAGTCCAAAAGTTGGAGAATATATTCCTTGCAAAAAAAGGTATCATGTGGCTGATGTATTAATACAAATTCCCCGTGGTTCAGACAAGATTAAAATAGTAAATCTTCATGAACCAAACTTYTGGTAATTTGGCATTGTGTGAATGTAAAAACACATACTGACTGGAATTTGGAAATGACTGCTACTAGGTCTAAAACCTRATGGAGGAATTCCAAAAGTAAAATTCCAAAAGTAAAAGCAGTTTTTCTGCTGCGAATCAAAGACACTGAAGAGGCAGCATTCTTCTTGCATACCATCAACATTCAAATACCTAAACTATTTCATTACAAATCATGTTTCTAAAAAGAACAAAATTATTTATGTGTAAAGAAGATTWAGTTGCAATTAATAAAGTCCACTTGTTCTGTTAAGGATGCCACGATTCTTTCTGAGGTTCAGGACAATGAAAAATCACTTTATTTACCATTTTATGTTGTTCACTCTGTTTCATGAAAGACCACAATTATTTCATGACAATAATGCTTAACAATTTAAACTGGCAGTATATTTTTAACTTCATGAGAGTTCATAGTTATTTCATGAATGAAACTTATGAAAACACTACTTACATGTCTCCTGAAAATCGTATTTTCAAGCAATTCTGACAGGCATCCAAACTGGCTCTCTTCTCAACACTTGGAAACCATTAATGGTCTGCTACTTAACAAAGATGTCAATGCTTGGTACCTTTGTCCTCTAGCAACCTCTAATCAAAATTTTTTAGAATAGATTTGAATTTCTTGTAATACATTTTTCTTCATGAAGGTACTCTAAAGCACCCTGAGTTGTCTTTAATCCATTATGCTTYAAAAGCCTGGYTTGAAGKCAGMTTCAAGATTSACCAYGTYAGATTGMCAGAATTTCYRAATATATTGTATGTTTGCCCTTCCWTTACAAAGTTGTTACAAAGTTACTAAGAATTAAGTTGTAAAAACTTAATCCAAAGTAATCTTTAATCAAAATCCAAGTCTGTACTTCTAAATGTATATTTTTATTAACCCCTAAAGAGTTGCAGAAGGAAACAGGAGGGAGAGAAGAAAAAAACCTGTGGCAGTGTAATAATTACAGTGTCTCATGAATATGCTAAAAATCAATCTTTTTGTTGTTACATTAACTACTTAGGAATTCTACGAATCAAAGGTACATCTACTAATATATCTGGATCAGATACAGTAGGACTAAATAATCAGCCTGTAAGTTTGTTTTTTTGAACATTATACACTTGTACATGTGAGGATAAAATGGAGCAAATTTTAGAAATATCACAGTTACTTAAACATCTTGGCATCCAAGTCTGAATGTTTCTGCTTTTAATACAGAATGATGAGAAGRACAAAAATCCTAAATTAGTTTTTAAAAATCTAAGGCTGTCTTATATATATATAACCAAGATATGTATAACCAGTAATAAATAATAATTGAGCAACAGATAATTTTTGATTGATATGTCATAACATTTACTATTACTTAATAATTAATAATAGCTAATTAATAATAGAGAATTGCTCATGCCTGAAGAGATTACCAATTTTTCTTCTAATAAAGCAATTTATCTATTTTACCAAAAGCATAAACATGACTGTCTCCTTTCCTCAAAATGCACAGTCAGTCATCATTACACATCAAAATACCATATAATTTTCTTTACAAAGGTCCTACTGCTGTAAAAYCACCAGAAATTCTAGGCTGCAGCAAGTTTTTCACCTCTACAGGCACAGCCAGACCTGTGCTCCCTCCACAAAGACCATGCATGGTAGAATATTTGGTGAAGAGTGTGGTGGAGGAGGTGCTGAAAAGGGAGCATTTTGTACATGTAAGTGTGGGGGAAAAGGGCCCCACAAGCCCTGATTCTGAAACYCAGCCAATTATTGTGTATGACTGAGGCCTGGGAAAAGAAAGGGATGTTAACAGCCTACATGGAGGAGGAATGCTGCATCCTTGAGAAAAGCAGATTGGAATGCAGAATTGATAATGCAGGTGGCTGAAAATTATAAGCATTACTAATACTGTAACTTTTGCAAACTCACCAATTATGTTCTGATTACTAATTAAACAATTAGTCTGTCTCTTGACCAATGTATGTTTGACACAAATGTATACTCTGGTTGCTAAAGTGGATAAAAGAGGCTTGTCCCACAATCTTTCTGTTTTTTCACCCACTTTTTGTGTGTTTTGTATCTATTCTTTTCTGTCGCTGTTTGGCCAGCAGCGACATGTAAATACATTTCTGTTGCTGAGGTATGCTTGTAAAKTAATATTAATTTCAACATTTCATAAATTCTGAGCCTTCATCTCTTTCAAGTTCAAGGAAAACATAAGAGGTTTTTCTGTATGATAAGTACTTACATGCATATGCCTTTGCACAAATGTATAGATACTCAGTCTYACACACAATATATAAACCAACAGCAGCAATGAAGAAACTTGCAGCATTAAAATATACGTTGTTTTATGACACACAAATACTATTTTATTTCATGAACTTTTCACTGAAGATGCAATCAAGAAAAACACCTCTATCTACTGGTTCTGCCTTTATCAGCAAGACTGTGAGCCAACCTATCCCATCCACAGGAGGCAATGCCCAGTCCCAAAGTCTGAAACATCCAAAGATGTTCTGTTCAACCAAGGGGTCTGAGAGTGGGATAAAGCCATGTGCACTAAGACTCAGATTCGAAAAGTGGAACATAAAATAGAAGAATGGAAAATACATACAGCTAATTTGCTTAGATTGGTCAGCATTTCGTTTTGATCTCCAAAGCCAGTTGTATGAATTTTGCTCACAGCATCCTCTTTCTCAGTAAGCCATGCATCAAAAAGGCACTGAAATTGGAGAGAAAAAGCAACAGTCAGGCYTTTCCTATATATWTKATATATAATTATATTTYCTATAWTATTTTGAAGAACAYTACAATTTATAGCTTAAAAAGCTAYGCACCTGCTCTTCTGCAAAATGCTGCCATTTACGAAGAATATCCTGCAGAAGGACCCATCGCTCTTCYGTCCATCTACAGATGGCTGCCCACCGTTTTCCAAAGTGCTGGAGAGAAGGAAACACAAAAAGAGAGTTTTYAGTTTGTTTACTTTTTTCCTCCTAAACAAGGAAAGTTGTTTTCCTTATGGCATTAAAATTTCTTATGAAAATATTTTCCTAATTCACTTTTTTTTTTCCTTGTATATGCCCTTAAAATATGTTGCAYGTCACACTGAAATGGATTTTAGCACCATTTGGAATAAAAACAAAATGAAGTGAATAGGGAAAGCAATAGATCCAAACACAGAATATTTTAATACCAATCTACAGACAGTTTTCTAGCAAGTCTCTAGTACAACACTTTCAAAAAAAAATACCTTTGTTTCAAAACTTTATGATACACAAAAGAGAACTGCTTGAAATSTAAACCTGATGGCCCAAAGATGTAGCCAAAGCAAAAAGGCATTTGGATTTTCAGTTGCATCATCAGTATAGCTGGTCAAAGTTCTTACCTCTTTTAAAATAGTGCAGTGGGAAAAACCCCACCCTTTTCAACTGCCACACAAGCATAAATCCCACTGTGGTTTCACAGGTATTCATAGCATACTGTGTGTGTATTCAGATTACACAAAATGCCACCTTGTTCTCTTCTCCCTTGTTTCTTTTGTTTTCTTCCAAGAAAACAAAACGTTTTTTGTGATCATTTATAATGGCCTAATTACCCCTGGCCATCAGATGCTAATTATTCAGCTGTTTCCAAATAAAATAAAAAAAAAAAAATCCCTTATAGATGTCTGAAAGATACTCTATATTAGTCCATTCTTTTTTTTTAATCCACTTCAAAAGCACATCCTGATAAAAAGATAATAGCTTATTCCTTTTTTTAATATTTAGTTATTTACTTTATAACTCTTATGGGTCCCTTATMATTTGAGATATTGTCTGATTCTATATCTTTTGTATTTACATTTTTCTCACAGAGATTATAACTTGATTTTAGCAAAATTGTAGCATCCAAAATGGTGGATTCTGAAAACCAAAGGATTAAAATTAGAACTGTATTTTCCATCAGGAATAAAAAAAATTAAGTTTCACTTCCTAGGATATGAGAGATAAAATTTCAGTGCCATTTCAATTTCAATGCCATTTTAATTTCTTGCTTTAACAGTTGTATGTAACAGGAGAAACAAACATCTGCTGTATGTAACAGCAGATACAATTTTCCATTTAGTGGACACTCACTAAAACCATAAAAATATTCAATTTAATATTTTTACCTTGATAATTAGTAGTTCAAAAATCATAAGCATATCTTTAGTCATATTTTTTTATAAAAATCCTCATACCCAAGTTATTTTTAAGTATCTCACAACCAAGCTGCTGACTCTTCTTAATGATTCGCATGAAAACAAAAAAAATTCTCAACAACTGTAACAACATCTCCATCAACATGCCTTTACCATTGTGGCATACCATTGAAAGTATTTTTTTTGTTTGGTCCTTTAGAAGACAGAAAATCTCAAGAGACCAAGATCAGATATCTGGCTCTGAGAAATATATTGATCTGCACAGCAAAAAAATTAACACAAAATACTGTTTTCAGCATATGATTCCAAGGAGCCACAAAACCTACCTTTTTTTTTTTTTTTTTTTTTTTTTTTTTTTTTTTTTTTTTTTTTTTTT
>NW_026623969.1:6424-10941 GCF_030028575.1 Malurus melanocephalus | reverse complement strand
AACCTTAAATCTAGTTATTTCTCATGAGAGGTCATAACGATCATGAGACCAAGATACACTGATTGAATATCTAGACATGGAGTTCCAAGTCTGAAAGGACTGTTATTTATAAAGCTGTTATTACACTAAATCATATGCGCTCAACTTCAACTCTCTATTCACATGAAAGAGGAGCCTGAGTGATGCTCAAAAACTCAGACTACACCAAGTAATTTCATTCTAACACCTGGCAAAACAAATCTTCAGAGAAACTGACTGAATCCATACTAACAAGTAAAGTGCCCTCTAAGAAAATCTAGGGCTTTTCTTGCAGCCTTAACTTGAATTTTTAGAGAAATCTGCAAACAAAAGAAGATTGATTTTTATTTTTTTTTTTCTACTCAAAGGACACTGAAGGAATATTCCTTATGGCTATCAAAAGCAGAAGATGACTTATTTCTAGTCTGTTAAAAGGTCAAAGTAAGGAAGCATAAGAATAGGAGAAAATGAGTAAAACAAACAAAACTCTCAGGAACACTGAAGTGAAATAAGGTACTTTGAGCCTGCAACGAATGAGGTTTATTTGAAAAAATCCTTTTCTAATCAGGTACAGCCATCCACTTTTTAAAATAATGAGAGAAACGGGATAAATGCTTTTGTCTATATCCAAAATTAATTCTTTAAAACAAAATATTTAACCCTTTCATAGAATCTCTACTRTATAACAATAAGTTTTGTGTGCAGTTCTGAAATGGTCAACATTCCATACACCAACCCACAGAGCAGGAGAAACAACCAGGATGAACTGGAAGCACTGGTCAGGTCCCACAGCCATGACATCTCTGCTATTAATGAGATTTGGTGGAAGGAGTCCGAGGACTGGAGTTCTGGGATGGAGAACTGCAGGCTGCTCAGTCTGTAAAGACCTCTGGGTTGTTCYACACACAATTAGGAGAAATTTCTAGATTGGTAACCTTTACCCTTGTGGGGGTTTTCAACCTCTGGCATTGACCAGAAATATCACACTCTTGGGATGAGCAGGTCTTGGAAATCCCTGGAGTTTGTAGGACATCATAACTTCTTGTCATTAAGTGCTCAGCGAGTCAACTGAAATAGTCTATTCATTCTTTAACATTCCTTACCTATTTTGATGTATTTTTGCAAGAACTACCCATATATCATCTTCAATCAAAGGATAGTACCCTGAATAATATGAATATATAATCCTGGAAATTACACTCTCTGTTCCTTTCCCTCAGCAGGGGARTAAGTCATCAAGTAGCATTTGATACACTTAATACAGATTTCTTTCTAGCACCAACCCCAACCCCTGAAGCCTGGGGAAACCTCTAATTTGAGCCAGCCCACAAGATCCTTAAGAGACCTGCTGTCTACTGGGTATAATTAGGAAAAAAATCTCCCAGTATTCATGGCTTCTGTGTATTATCCAGCCATTTCTCTGGCCTGAAGATAATTTGCCACATTTTTCCTGTAGAAAAAAAACTCAGAGTACAGAAACAGATCTTCCACTAAYGTCCTTTGATTTTGCAGCACTAAATATAGATTTGAACCTTATTCAGCAGCTGGCTTGGTAAATCCTTGGATTGGGTTTAATTGGGGTCTCAGAATTTTAAGTCTGAATAGTTRGTTCTCAATAGCAGCATAAATGGAGCCTCTCAACATGTCACACACTGATACCTTAAGTAATCAAAGGAGTGTAAAAGTAGTTTTCATATTCACACTCACCCAGTCTAGCTCCAGTCTCTCAAAGTACCTTAGGGGTACAGCTGTTTCTAAGAAAAGCCCTGAAATTATGTTTATTTTTCCAAGCAAAATTTATAAAATTTACATTTTCAATGGATAATTTGTTTCAGGGGATGTTTTTGGCTTCTATGCCATTAACTGCCTCTTGAATAGGGACATTTTTGCATAGGCAATAAAACTTAGGAACTTTGTTCATTTCAAGTCAGTGTAGATTCTTGTCAACCCTTCTGAGACTTAAAATCTCAAAAGGTTCATTCTAAGCTTTAAAAAATCATCTTATACAGACACTTGGATACAATATACARTACTTGGATACAAATACAATACATACATAGATATTTATGTATATGAAAATATTACAGGAATCACCATCTCAAAAAGAAAAGCACAACTGAATTGCATCTGCTTGGAAAATGCCTCTGACTATTAMATGGAAATAACTGCTTATTTTCTTCCTAACCTCATCCTGACCAGTATCTCAGTGAGCCAGTCTTATTAAGCTCTTTTGTCTGACAGTTCATGCTCTTGTTTTGTTCTAGCTTTAGAAGTCAGACTGACAGATACATAATCAAGCTTGAAACTTTGCTCCATTGTGCTTTTTGTCAAATGCTCTAATGGTTGTGCCTGTCAACACATTTTATCTCCTTTGCTTATATTCAGGCTGCAAGTGATACGGAGAAAAAGGAAATTCCAAACAGTTTCTGTACACAAAAAAGGYGGTGCAACATTTCTCTAGAAGGGTAGGTGGACTATGGTAACTCAGTTACTCTGGGCATTAAGATATTAAAGTTTCAACAACTCCCTAACACTCTAAACACGATAGCTTTTTATCTGTATTCGGGTTTTATTAACATCTGTAATATTGCTACATATTATTTGATTTCCAGAATAATGGGATTATTAACTTTTGTTTCAGATTCTTCTGGMAGAGGGTGTGATTCAAGGTGAGAACAGAAGTGCAAATGGACTGTTCCACACCACCCCATGCTCTGCTCAGAGGAAGTCTGTAGGGTGAGGGGACTCAGGAATTGTCTTGCTAGCTTCATTCAAGGAATATACCTTTTCCAAGACAGAATAATTGGGCACACTTCATCCAAATAACGGGTGCTTTCTCCACTAAACAGTTACAAATGTTGTATTCCCACTGTGTTTCATTTACATTCATCATTCATTATGTTTCTTTAAGGCATTGCAGTAATGTCTGAGTTCTGTTTTAAGTTTTATTCCAATATGGGTCAGCCACCCATGATGCTGCACAGGATACTAATGGTGCCTTTGCAGTCCTGTAATAATATGGGATGAAGCAGTGTTACCTGGCGTTCCCTTAATTCTTCCTTCTGAAGATGTGAAATCAGATTAAATGTCTAATAATCCACCAAACTTTCATTTGCTTTTCACACAAAAAACCCCCTCATTTCTACATTTTCTAATTCATGAAGTGCTGTAAATACCATCAATAATTTTCTTTCTTTTTCATTCAAGATATTTTACAAGTTTAGTTTAGCTCCTGGAGGCATGTTCTTGATAGGGATCTGTTTTATTCCACAGAGAGTTCCAAAGAGTTGGCTGGCAAGAAATAGTGGRAGGATAAGACTATTTTGAGCAGGTACACCACAGTTCTGACACTAAGGATGAAGTCAAAAGAAATTAATAATTATGGATCAGTAAAGGCTGTATTGTTGTTTTAGCTGGGTTGTGCTCCTTGAATGACTAAGTAGCTGCAGTAGAGAAAACATTTATTTTTAAAGTGGTAGTGCTCTGCATCTTAGCCAAACCTACTCTAAATTTCAAACCAATTACTGATTTACTGGTATTGGTACCCAAATTAGCTAAATTTGAGACAGCACACAGGTATCTGTCTGTGYTATAGCTATACCTTCTGGCTGAATGTATTGATAGCTTCTCTAGAGAAACCTTGGGTTTTACTGATTTAAAACCCACAAACATTTATTTTCTTGGGTAATGAAGCAAAATGAAAGAAAAACACTTTCTCCTTTTGAAAGAGAAAAATAGCAGGAATCTTGGTTGTAATATTGCAATTCCTCTTGAGCTGTGTCCCTGGATATCTGACCACCAACAAAAGAGAACCCTCCTTTGATGCACCCCAACGTTAATTATCCACTTTATTTATCCAATTTCATTCAGAAGTTATAGTAAGAACACTGGAATATAAATAATACAGCAGCTTTTAAAAGATGCAAATGAAACAGCAAACTTTTATTACAAGTAAGATAATATTTGACAAACTTTCAGAATATCTTGGTGGCTATCTCTATCACAAACGTATCTCCAATGTGTCATTCTTTTATARATACTCAAGTAATTGTGTTTAGAAAACACAACTGAGAGATAATTCCCTTCATTTCCTAAGAAACATGGCCATGAGAAAATAATGGGATATAAATTACGACTTTCCTCTCAAAATGCTTTAGAAAGAACAATATATTCTTGATATTTCTTGATAATCATTATTTGACGACAAATTAAGATCCTGTACACATTCACTATCTGGTTTTGATTATTTTAAAAAGTTCCTATTTCGATTTTTTTGGGAGCCATGCCATTTAGTCGTTACCTGAAGCTGCTCTTCCAGTGCAGCAGTAGCTCTGTCTCCACTGCTTTCATCCACGACCACCACCATATGGGTTAGAGAATTCACCTTGACTTGTTCCTGCTCCAGATCTTCTTGAAATGCCTATAATTCAAGCATATGTGTTAGAGAATGTGTTCCAAAGTAAAAAAAAAAAAAAAAAAAAAAAAAAAAAAAAAAAAAA
>NW_026623969.1:0-6297 GCF_030028575.1 Malurus melanocephalus | reverse complement strand
TATGAGAACTTCAGAGCTTACTCACAAGTCCCAACTCTTAATACAATATTCCAGGCTGAAAATTTGGCTTGAGAAATGCTTTGTTGAGCTTATGYAACTGATTTACAGATCTACACATACTATGTATAAATACCATTACCCTAGAGGTTTAAAAGAGTTACTGAATTCCATTTCATACTTCATAATAATATATAATTTTTTTTTTTTTTCCAAATTTGTAAGACCATTAAAAATCACATGGATTTTATGAAATAACCACATACTAACTTCACCTTGGCACCTCTACAACATCACTTACACAGGAGAAAACTGCTCAGGAGGTGACCCACCCCATGCAGCAACCTAGTTTCACTCACTGCAGAAACCAGCAAACTAAGCAGGAAACAAAGGCATTTCATGATTTCTGCATGTCTGAAGAAAAAATTTCTTGCCCTTTCTTTTTTTTTTGTTTTCTTCTCACTTGCCATGGAAGATAGAACTCCTCCTTTGCTATAGTTTGTTAACAAAATCAAAGCCAGCCCAGCTCTGGCATCGGGAACTGAGCAGCCACAGCTATTTGCTCCTTCTTTTGCTGAGGTGTAGCAAAAATGGAAAGAGGTAATGAAGTGTTGGTACTGAAAACCAAAACCACAGAGAAGACCTCACACCAGACCCCTGTGAAATAACACCAAGGTATCCAGGACTCCATATTGCCTGAGACACTTTTTAGGTGATCCTAACTTGCTTCAAACCAACAAAAGAATRGGGGAAACCAATGCCCCGGATTATGTACTCAATACCTCTGGAGAGTGTGTTCTAGGGATTAATACATATACAGTAGGATAGTTACAGTCTGAAAAACAACATGGCCTTGTCACAAGAGAAACCTTGACTGTATTACAATATATTCAATKGAATATCTTATGGTTTTCTGCTTGTTTTTCAAGTAGAGTAATTCACTTATGTATGAAGAATAAGCTCTTGCTGAAGGTAAGGTCATGCCTTCTAAACCTCTTGATAAGACAACTTACTTTTATTTGAAAATTAAAAAAAAAAAAAATGTGGTCAACTTACTTTTATTTGAAAATTAAAAAAAAAAAAAATGTGGTAAGCAATAGGAAAGGAATTCACAGACTAGTTTGTTTTTAGAGCATAAATTTCTTACCACACATTGAAGGAGTTAATTCCTTCATGGACATATTGAGGCAATATAAGAATCCTCCTTTTTCTGATTTTCATGCCTGTGAGTACCATTTGCTTCAGAGAGCTAGACTATAAAACAATTCTCAAGGACTGTGAATTACACTAAATTGTTAGAGCCMTCCCTGGAATTTAGACTTCTCAACATTTTATGACCCAGCACTTGATCAGGGGAGAGGAGGCAGAGCACTCATGGATTAGAGCGTATAATACAGCTCAGTTCCCCCACATTTAACCCCCTCTTCAAGCCACMCAAAACAAATTCATTGCTCTGCAAGTCTACAGACATGGACAAGATGATTTTTATTTCCTTGCTAGTTAGAATCTGACAGATGGCATCCCAGAACAAAACCAGAGTTAGCAAAGCTCTGCAAGTGCAGSAGTGGATGGCATTTTGGGAGTGGGAGTCTCACACACTTTGTGGAAGACTTGAGAACTCATGGAACAGATGAACCAGAAAGTTGATTCATTATCTAATCCTCAGACAGATTCACTTTGCTTTGAGGTAAAGGACTGTTCTTTATAACCCAAGCATCTATTTTTACCATGAAATTCATAGGTGAAAATTGTTTGTTTACAGGATCTTGTTGGAACAAGAATTTACAAAGGACAGACTCAAGGCAAGAGCACACTCTGTTCAAATAATTTAAATTGAAATTTGTAACAAGTTGTCCTGAGCTTATTAGAGAAATAGCAAATTTTCAGGCACATAAAATGCAGGATGGATAGAGATGGTGATGAATAAAGATAGCAATGACAGAAACCCATAAAACTCCACAACTCCTTTAATTCCTAYCTATCAGATAACAACTTACACAACTCAAACACAATCTAGTTCAAAGTGAATAAAAATGCCTGCCAAAGTCATCCGAGTAGCCAAAGACAAATCCATCCTGATATCTAGACACTGATATTTTCAGAGAAGTGTCTCATTTAGCTTTTAAATTAATTTGAAATACTAAAAGTTTCAGCACTAAAAAAGTTTAGATTTTTTAGAAAGTTAATAAAGCTATAAAATTCTACTAACTATATATGCTATAATAAAAATTATGAATTTTAAAACCAGTGCAATTAAAAGCACCACTTTGTATTAATTATAACACTCCTGATACAATATTCTGCTCAGACAGCTCAATAGTCCTTTGATTTGCACTGAAAAGTAGCTTTCTCCCTTGAYAAAATGATAAGGAAGAGATAATTTTAACAGGAGACAAAATACTTAAAACACTGCTGCAAAAAAAACAATACTTTACTGAAATGTTTACCTATTATTCCAAAATACATTAATTATACCAGATTTCTTACCAGAACTCTGTATCTTTTCAATGACATAAAATTTTCTAGAGTTTACCACTAAACTTCACTCCACTCAGAAAATTCTCAGTACTATCAAAATATTAACCTGATATATTTCTGAGCTAAGCAGCAGGCTGGAAAGTTGTGTTCTTTCTCTGGTCTGAGTGTTGGGTGCCATTCCCAACTCACAGTAGTGACTTCTTCTTGTTACAGGACCCAGCAGAGAAACCAAAGTGTCAATCACAAGAACTGAAGACTGACATATATTTTATATTTTCTCAACATAATTTTAAAATACATAGAATAGAGAAATCAGATAAATGGAAATCCTAAGCCAAAGGGGGATACATAACATGAAATAAAAAGTAGCCATCAATGAACAGGTAAAGAGAGAAAGGAAAATTGTAAGGGTAAAGAGGAGATAGAGACAGGATCATGTTTACTGAAGTCTGTTTTATTTGAAATTATGAGTGCCTTTTATATATTCTGGTTCCTCTTATGAATTCATAAAACAGTGTTTTCTGATACATACAGCCAGAGTCATGTGAGACTAAGAGAAAATATGAAGGGTGTTGGGTTTTGCTTTTTTGTTTGCTTGTTTAATACTGAAGCATTAACTCTCCTACTTAAATTCCATTGTTTGAACCCTTGCTAGAGGAGGTAGCTTTGCTGTATAGAATATAAAATAAAATTACATGAAACTTTCTCTCAATAACTGAAAGAATGGAGAACTCTGTTCTCTGACTTCTGAACAAGACAAAAGATAAATGAATAAAAATATAATTAAAATTAGGCCAACATTTTATTTCCAGCATTTCTAGCTAAATTGCCTCTTGCACATGAAACAGATTTGAAAAGCTATACACGTAAATAATGTTCACTAACTCAGCACACCAAGAATGAAGAACAAGTGTGTAGAAGAGACATTTCTGCATGTCTTCACTCAGAMTCTTCAAATACAAGCTAAATACCCTTTTTTTCCTCAGTATTAGAAAGGAGCAGCATAAAGAGATTGCATAAACATAAGGATTATATTTTGTGTTAGTATTCAAGCATAAAATGCATAGAAATAAGAGTAAAGTTATTCAAGTCTTAGTACTGATGTATTCAACATCTTTCATGTTTTTTTTTTCTCCAATTTCCATTTCATAATTACCTGCTATCTTTTAAAAAAAGAAAATTTAATGTCAGAAAATATCCTTAGCTAGAAAACTAACATACTGAAATATATTGTCTCCTCACAGGGCAAGCACAGACAGCACAAACAGCAGCAGGAGCTGCAGAATTTGTATTCTTCTTCAGTAGCACTCCCTAATCAGAATGCAAAGAAATCATCTTTAACACACAAGTGGATCAGGAAGTCTTTTGCAGCTTTTGACCTCTTTTGAAAAGAACTGTAAAGGCTGATTTCAGTTTGAATTGTTTTTCAGGATGATCTGCCCTCTAAAACCTGGATTAGCAGTGACACAGGCCATGGAGCATCAGGTGTTAAAATCTCCCAAGGTACCATGGAACAGAGATGCTTTGAGACACTGATGTAGAAACATTACCAGGTCACCACATCAAATCTCCACCATCACACAAATCAAAATCATCTCCGGTTTCTCTATTTTTCTGTGTTTCCTTATCATCACCACCATGTGCTATGGACATGTAGATAAATTTATTTTAAAATYTAAATTAAGATGAAGCAAGGSACTCTAAYYTAGCAAATAGAATAAAWCTGTYACACAAGCTATTTYCTSTTTTTTTAGTTCTTAATTCTTCCAATTAAAAAATTACCCTTATGTAATGTGGAAAAAACTGGCCAAATTCCATCTCACATTCCATTTATGAGTTTGTTATTTTTTGTTATTTAAATACATTACCAAAAAGTATTTTCTACAGTTAGAAACCAGTGCATTGTACAGTGCATAATACATATTCAGTGCAAATATATATTCAAAATCTTGGAGTCCTAACAAGGTAATGTGGTCTGACTACTGCATCATTGCTGCTACAACATGTAAGGAAAAAAAGCAAGAATCAAAAAGAAGAATAGGCAGGTATTAAAAAATCTGATATATTCTTATTGTAATGTAATGGAAAGATGTTACAGTTGTCTTGCATATTCTAGTATATTGCTTATATATAAAAAGAAAGCAATTTTTTTTTTATATCGGAATAAAACCCACAGTTGTGACAAAGTAAGTCTACAAAAGCTTGTTAACTGTACAGAACAATAAATATTAAACTAAGATTTCATATTACTTTGCTATGCTCTAACGACAGCAGTAGAGCTTTTAAAATGTCAAACACCCAATTTGGTTTTTATGCCTTTGGAAGCACAGCACAGCATACCTTATGCTCTTCTATTTGACGTTTTAGGTCCTCTAGATCTGGACCCAAGGGCTCCAAATCGATTTTCTTTGTCCTTTCCTCTGTTTTTGTCAGCCAATCAGCTAACTGGGCTAGCTGCTGATTCTGCAGATCCATTAGGATTTTATGTAAACTGTAAAATAAAGAAAAACATATTTAGAATTGATAAGGGAAGACACCAACAGGCAGAAACATCTGCCCTGTATTTTAACTGATTTTTACCAGCTTACATTTGGAGGAAGAATAGAAATATTTACTTTCAAAGGGGAACAGCTCAAGCAGCATTTGGACAAYGCTCTCAGGGGCAGGATGTGACTGTTGGGGTGTCCTGGGCAGGGCCAGGAATGAGTGAGACTCCATATTCCCAGTGGGTCCCTTCCAACCCAGCAAATCCTGTGATTCTATGAAAGAGGTAACTGAATGTTCTTATAATAGTTTTGATGTAGACAAACTGTTTTGAAGCTTTTTCTTTCGAAACTGACTTCATCTGTTAAAGCATTGTCCTCCAGYTGCATTTCTATTAGAGMYRGACTTCAACATTTTTACTGTTTTTTGAAAGTTTGGGTTATCCACTACAAGTATTAAGAAATCTGCTCAAAGACCTTAYCAGTCTTCTTCTAATTTAGGATATTAAAAGAAGAAATTATTATATTTTCAGTTATTCAATGCAGAAWAATCTGAAAAGTTAACMAGGAAATRCTTCAGTTTTGCCTAATCAAATAASATAGATCCAAAATTACCTGGCCAGAAATCCATTACAGATTTCCACTTACATTGGTCTCTAGGAATTCTCTAAACTTCCCTAAACAAAATCTTCATCTTTTCAACTGGATTCTCAAAGTAATGTGTTAACTATTTCTGAGCAATTAAATTAGAACAACATCTTTGTATTATCCATCTTTCACATAACATACAATTTTTAATTTAGATTTGGCAGACCAAAGTCGCTGTTCCTCACTGACACTGAGCCTGATGAAACTTCAGTTTCCAAGTTTAACTTGGTGAAATGTTACAGCGTGTTATTTAATTCTCAAGCACAGTTCTTGCAGCAAAAAGTCAGTTAGCTACTTTCAGAACTCAAGTTGAACTTTCAGACTTGAGAAAACTATGAGGTAAGAAAGATGTCACAGTCCTACTCTAACTCACTTATTTCTCAAGCTGGTTTCTTGGAAATGTAGCAAAAATTAGAAGGCTATTATGATTTTCAGCTCTGTAACCAACCACACCTGGAATTACTGGACTTCACAATGACATTTCTCCCCACAAGGGTATTTAAAATAAATATATTTCCTCCCACAACACCTGAAGAAGTGCAGAGTGGCAGAACTGCAGCGTGAGTACAAGGCTCCAGAAAAGTGCATTGGTCCTTTCCATGAGCTGTTCCGCAAGTTAGGAAATGTTTGCACAAACCCAAACACGAAGTTTCTGTCACAATTTCACAATGCTCAAGTAAGGCAAGTACTT
>NW_026623968.1:237679-254586 GCF_030028575.1 Malurus melanocephalus | reverse complement strand
ACAAACTTAGCAAGTATAGAATGTAAGCCATCAAGAGAAATAAACCAGGGGTTTTTTTACCATGTAAATGAAATTTTTTTGCCATGAGATCAAGCCAGTCAAGGAAGCACTTGAGAAGCTAAAAGCACCAAGGAATGTTCTCCTCTTTCTTGCATAGAGTAAGAGCTGCACTTCTGAGAACTGGAAAAGAATAAAGTCGCTGTGCAGAGCCTGGGCACAATGGGAAAGGTTCACAGATGCCTCTATCCTCCTGCACTGGCTTTGTGAAATTAAAGCACAAAGTGTAAGTGGGTATCTAAGAGATATCGTATTTTTTAAATTACATTTATAAAATAATTTAAATGCTACACTGTAGTGTAGCAGTTATTGATTATGAGCTAGAAAATTAATTCTGTTGCTTTTCCAGCATAAAGAGAAATGTGCAAATGTGGATAGATCCATGAGGCTTCTTCTTTTTTTTTTTGCTGGTAACTCAGAATGCCCCCAGGAATTGTAATAATGCAGCGGATATGTCAGTCTCAGAAAGACAGAGTACATAAAGGTATCAGCTCCTGTGTACACAGAATTTGTGGAGCCTTTGGATGTGAGAGACTGATGCGTTACCAGATTTCCCCATGGCCAAAATTTACCTAGACAATGCTTCCTTTGTTCTCATGGATACCTCACTATTTACTGAGGCTCCTGGGTGTCCAGCTGTGTGCACATGTGCTTCCCCACCACCTGCCAATAACAGCTCATCTATAAAACACACAGCAAATGGATAAAAACAACCAGRGTCAAGAACCCTGACCACAGAAGGTTTCTCTTCATTACAGAAAACTGTCTGAAGGCCATGACAATTTATTTCATTACAAGTGTTGCTGATGCAGACAGACCTTCACAATATTCTGCCGCCCCAAATAGTGGAGTAGTAATCTTGCACTTCTAATTTAGAGTTGTTTTTCTTCCACATTTTTCCTCTAGGTTTTCCTTTAAGACAAAGTTAAAAGGCACATTTTCATCTACCAGGCTGATGTTGTTAAGCTCATGTACTGAATTCCTGTGGGGGGAAAAAAAGCCAACGAAGCTTTCCATGGAAAAGGGGAAAACAAAACTCTCCACTCCAATTATGCTAATCACAAATCATTCTGCAGGAAGGGAATAAAGGGCTAAGTGGAATTAATAGAGGAGAAAAAACTATTTTATTACATATATTTGAGTGATTGCACCTGACATTTGCACTCCGGGGACCTTGCTGTCAATAAAAATATACCACCAAATATTATTAAAGAAACTGTACAGCAGCATTTCCTCTTTCATAGGAAGCAGGAAATATGTTAAAATATATGTCAGAATTATACAGTCWTAGAAAATAGGGCTGGAAGGGACCTCAATTAATCATCAGGCTCATATTAGCACCTAAAATGTTTCTGTCAGACATCTGGAAAACCTCGAGCAGTGGACAGACCACAGCTTTTTTTGACCAGCAATTCCCTGTACTTAGTGTTAGTCTCTTGCAAGAAAGTACACACATTCCCCTGAAGCCCTGTCCTGTTTTACCAGAACCCAGTACCACTGGAAGCTGCTATGGAGCACTGGAGTTAGTGCTGATAGTCTCAATCTTCCCTTTTTATGTAATATTACCCTATTCAAATAGAGATCTGATGGCAGCTGTTGCTAAGCAAAACCTACAGAATAAGATGTTTTCTTGGATATTTGTCTCAGACAGGGCTGGATTCTGCCCATTCACAAGTGTGGGTGCAAGAAGGAGGAACAGAAAATAAAGCTGAGAGAGGAGCAAATACAACACCTGAGAGATACCGGTGTGGCATGGTAATGGCTGCATAAGTTCTGCCAATTTTCCTCTGAGTTGTGTGGCAGGAACAACCAGAAGTGAGGGCAAATGTCACAAGGGTAAATAGAGTTGATCAAATGTGATAGGCCATGAAGCTTCCGTGCACTGCTAATCAGAATTTGGTGAAATGTGTGTTTTCCTCTTCATTTTAGTACAGCAGTTGCCGCTGTGTGCCCCTACCACCATGAGGACAGGGACAGTAGCTGCACCTTCTTAAGTGTACACAGCTTCAGTTATGCCCTGAGCAATTTGTTTTCAAAAACAACCAGAAATATCTGGATTTGGGTTTTAGTGGCTTTGGTTTCTCTTCTTTTTTTCTCTTACTCTGTTTTCCATTACCTATGGAGTCCCATGTCAAGTAGCAGCACTTAACAGTAGATTTTCCTTAATTTCATCTGCTACCTGGAGCTTTGAGGCTATACCCTGCACAAATCCAGACACTGTCCTTGTGATGCTTACCTCCACATCATCTAGAACAAAAATTTTTATTGGAGTTTAATGTCTAGCAGCCTCTGCTATTTGGGTGTGATTTTCACAGACAAGGAARTCACTTCCGTAATGGTGTTCTTGGYTYTAGAAAATGTATCTGSTCTGCATCTTCAGCACAAATTTACTTTCACCTGAAAGCAGTTTAAATATTTTACTGCTGAATTAGGATAATGACATGTTAGATCTTTTAGCAGGAAATGAATCTATTTTTTAATTGAAATGTTGTCGTTTTAAAAGAACAGATCATTTTACATAACACTGGGAAAACCTACCATTTATAGAACTGAAAATTCAGCCACAACTGGTGAAATAATCAAGGATTCCATTTCTGCATAGTGTGCAGGAGAAAAAAAAATAGTGATTCCAAGCAGTTTGTTTGCTTGACTGAGGAAACAGTTTTAAAAATTACATAGGCACCTATGAACACAGAGCCACATCTCCATGTGGTGCCTTTCCAAACACACCGTGATGAAGACCCACCTCATACCAAAATCACCAGGCAAGCCACCAGTGCATCCCTGCTATGGTGATAAGGCTCTGCTTTGTTCTCTTTATTTACACAGAATTTCATGGGATCAGGAGTGGTTGGGCTGTGTTTTCTGCTTTGCACAGTCGGTGGCTTTGCTGAGGAAAGGGAAGGAATTCAGGTTGCTGTGAGCTCTGTGCTGGTCTGTATGGGGTGAGAGCAAGGGTTTTGGCTGAGCCCTTGTGCATCCCTCTCCTTCCTTCTGTCCCTGCTCCCCCAGGCCCTCTGCAGCCCCCGTTTTGTTCTCCAGTGAGGCTCATTGCCTAGGACTTATATATATATATATATATATATGTGTATATATATATATATTTACTGTATAAATAAGGCAATAATAGGTCAAATCTGCTGGCAGAGGGGTGAAGAGTGTCCCCCTCTCTTTAAGGAGCATTCACACCTCTCACCTTGTCCCCAGTTGGCAGGAAAATGTCTCYCTTCTTGTTTCAACTTCTTTTTAAMCACARTGCTGAAGCAGAGAGAATTTGGCCTCTTTAAGGGACAGAGAATGGGCAGAGAAATGCCCATTCCCTTATCAATACTTCTCTGTGAAGGGTGAAGGATGCAATCTGAGGCAAACTGTAGAGAAAAATGATTTTAGACAGCAGGCTCACTGGGGTAACATTTATCTATTTATCATTTTAGGTTTTGTTTATAAACATGCAGGCTATATCTGTAAATATTTAAAATAGTTCAGTTGGTGGTAGATGTGGGAAGAGGATCCAAACAGGGATTCTGGGCTTTTTCCTTGCTGTTCCTTGTGACATGACAGTTCAGAGCAGTTGGTAACGYAGCGACAGGCTGCAGCACTTCATTATCATCACAATCTGCTCTCTTTTTAATAGAGCAGCTGACATTTCAGTCAGACAGWGATCGGTTGTCCCTAAGCTGGCAGGAACTTTATGCCTTGCACTTGAGAACATCACCTTGCTGGGTRTGGGGATGAGGCAGGGCACAGACTGCCAGTGTTTATCTGGATATGGCATTSAGGTGAAAGGCAAAAACATATAAATACTAATGGAAAGTTGCAAACAAGATCCCAGCCATCCTCTGCGCTCTGGCAAAAATGTTTCCATGCTTTGCAGTTTTCACCAAGGGCTCACACAAGTGTTTATTTGAGAAGAGGAAACCCAGAGGTCGCTTGAACTGCCGTACTTTTGGGTTTGCACTACAGGGTAAAAACAGAGCTTGTAAAGTTCTGATTTAAAAGAAGTAACCCCATGCCTAAGCCTTTTCCTTAGATTTGTTAGAGATTTATTATCTCAGACCTGCCTTCTCTGGGTGACTCTGTGTGGCTCATCTTGGTTCTTCTGTTTTGCTCTGCCTACGTGCCCTTATTGGCAAGCTGTCCAAAAACCTAAAGAAATGGCAGAAGTGGGGAAGTGTAATAATGTCTATTGTGTATTTGAACCTCTGCATCCCAAGATCTGCATTATAAAATCTTCAATAAAATCAGACCTGGGAAGTAGATGTTACTAATATTAATTTTGCAGATGGACAAACTGAGGCACAAGCAGTGGCTGGCCGTGTACAGACTTTCCTGTGTTTACCTGGTAACAAAGTTTCTCCCAGGAAGACTGAAATTTGTGCATTGCATGGAAAGGATGCACAAAACTTATCGGACATGGCTCCAAATAAGCAACCTAATTTTAAGATAAAAAATATCTGGTTTTGMTGGATTTTTCTTTGCTACTTTAACACCACTGACAAGCCTGATGTTTCCTGTTACAGCCCACTGAGATTTTGCTCAGGGGTACCAGCATGGCTGAGAAGTCTGAGTACTGTGTAAAATTCTGAGCAGCAGAAGGGCTGCCCTGTTTGCTCCAGAATTACACAGGAGTGATGTGTGAAATCCTCATTGTTTGTGATGCTCTCTGTGTTATCCAGCTTCAAAGACTAGATAGGCTTTTGTTAATRTTTCAGCAAAATTTGTATCTTACACAAATCTTTGATCAAAGCCTAAAATCACCTCATTTGATCTAAACTGACTTAACAGATAGAAGTAGAATAAGGGGATGATTTTCACTACTCCCCGTGTTATCTTGGCTGGAATAGTATTTCTCAATAATTCATGTACTACAGCATCTATAATCTTTCTTTTATTATGGCTAGACTATTTCCTTTAATATTAGGTTTAAAATGTCACATGGGATAACYGTGGGGACTCTGTGAACTGAATTGTTAACAGCACTTTTCCACTTTATAATTTGTTTTAACCACAGGCTGATTATGAAAATAAAAGCCTGTAACCCTTTAAGTTATACTAACACAGTATGATTATTGCAATGGAAAAAAAAAGAAGAAAAAATATTAAATCTTTTTCTTATCGAAGAGAAGCAAGCATGTAAAACATAATCCTGGTCTGATTTGTGAGCAGTATTTAGCACAGTGATTTAGTGGAAACTTTATGAAAGTGCCCCGATAATTCTACATTTTTTAAATCATCCACAATCTGTGAAAGTCTAATATTCATTGCAAATCAGGRAGACTTGAACTCCAAAGTTTCAAAACCTTTTGAAAAATGGTTATTCAATTCTCAGAAGCCTGTTTTTCCTTCTAAAACTCTTAGTTTAAATGCAGAGGTTTTGTTTGGGTTTTTTTGGGTTTTTTTTGGTTTTTTTTTTTTTAATGTACCAAACTGCCTTAAAACCCTACACAAGTCTGCCTTAAAGGGTCTTTCATACTGAGTGAGTGTGTGTGGGAAATATGTTGGATTCCATGTTATACCAAAATGCATCATATGAGAAAAACTGAACTTCCTCACTGAGGTTCACTGTCTGTGAATGGTAAAGTGATAAAATACTAAGGGAGGAGGCTGAGCATGCATTAATTGATCCAAGTGATAAAATACCAGGAGAGAAAGCTGAACATTCATTAATTGTACCAAGGCATTTCTTGCCTGGTGGAGGGCCAGCAAGCACCAATTGACACCCCTGCTCACTCACTTCCCCTGCTGGGATGGGAGAGAGAACCAGAGGAGGAAAAGTGAAATAACTCGTGGGCTGAGATAAAGGCAGTTTAACACACAATCAAAGAGAAACAAGGAATAAATTCATTCCCCATTTTCCATGGGCAGGCAGGGGTTCAGCCATCCCCAGGAGAGCAGGATTCCATCATTCCTAACAGTGACTTGGGAAGACAAACTCCATCATTCACTCCAACATCCCCCCACTTCCTCCTTCCTCCCCACCTTTGCAGGGTGAACATAACAACACAAGGCATGGAATATCCTGGAATATTTGCCCAGTTGGGATCAGCTGCCCTGGCTGAGTCTCCTCCAAGCCTCTTGTGCCCCCTATCCCACTCCCTGTGGGGTGAGAGGCCAAAAAGTCCTTGAACTCTGGCTAAGCTGGGCTCAGCAGCAGCTTTCCACACTTTTGTGTTTCCAGCACAAACCCAAAACACAGCCAGTCCTAGCTGCTGTGCAGAAAATTAACTCTGTCTCAGACACAAACAGCACACCATGGCAGTCTGGGTCTAAAAATAGTTCTGATGCTAATGGAAGAAAAGAATGAGATCTGAATGAAGAATTGAACACATTATATTGATGTCTCAGCTAAACAGAGATTTCTGACAGTACTTCTTCTGCAGTTTTGTAAAACAGTGCTTCCATTTTATTAACAATGACTGAAAGAAATAAACAACTGCCTACATCTTTTTCTGGGCAGCAGTTTCTCCTTCTGAAATCCTTATAATGAATGGCCATTCTRTCTTCCTTTCTCAAACCAATTTGTTCATAATTGCTTGCTTTGAAAAAAAAATATGATTGAAGATTTCAATTTTCAACTTTCAGTCWGGGTCTTTAAAGTAGGGAGGCAAAGCAAATGAGCCCAAGCTAAAAATTACTCTTTTTTTGGTGTGTGTGTGTTTGCTAGTGTTCTTTTTTTCCCCTCAAAAAAAAAAACTAAAACAATAGAATAGGCCCATGCTTCACAATGCTCTAAACCTTTGCAAAACCATAAGAACCAGATTCTCAGCACAGCAATGAGCAAGGACCTTGATCTCTTTGCAGTCCACTCTGTAGCACTATTTAAATTTGTCATGAAATCTACTCTACGACGGGTTATTCAAGCCTTGTTTTTCGTAAGATACCAGGACAGGACTACTCATTACAGAGATTTCAATGTATAATTAGTGTTGTAGGATTACTCTAGTGTTTCATGCTTAAGTGATGTGCAATTAACTCTGTAGGTGTTTCAAAATGCCTAAATCCCCAAATTCACTCTATGAAACACTCATAGTTTTAATTCACAGTAGCACAGAAAAAAAAAATAGATAAAGGAAGATAAATATATAAAGATTGATAATAAATTGTATGAGGATAAAGACAAAAGAAAACCTGAAAACTCCTTTGTGTGGTTCTTCAAGCTGCCAAGTAAAGTGAGCTGCAAGTAAATGCCCTATTAATTAGCAGTGGTGAATCTGTTTTTCCTCTTGACCATATTGCTGAGATATTCCTTAGTTTGCTCCAAGATGTTGATGTTAGGAGCCTTGGATGTAAAGCAATCATTTCGACAGTGTATCTGAATTAACTTTCTGTGAAAAAGAGATGGTATTTTAAAAGTTCTCTATGATATTTCACTGCAATTGTATTATACTGGAATATATTCATACTTCAACAAGCCAAGAGGCAATTTTTCATTTAGTAAACAGAGTTTTCTTTCTCAAGGCATTCTTTTCTGYTTGTTTTCTGGAAAGTTTGGCTTATGCTGTACTGTAGGAGATGAGTAATAAACTCCGTTTTAACAAGTTTCTTCTTCTCTCAGTACTTGCATCTCACAGTTTTACAGCTCCTTACCTGTATCTTGGAATAAGAGCTCCTTGACCTTTTGGGGAAGATTTATTTTTAAAAAAATTAATTGGTCCAGGATTCAGCTAATGTTTGTATGACTAATAGATAATATGAATATTTATAACATTTTTTCCTTTGCAGTTTAGGACATAGGTCATCTAGAGAAAATAAATATGTCCCAATATATTCAAAGCACTCTGAACAAGGAATTCAAGATTTGTGAAAATCTTTGCTTTTCAAAGGTAAAAAATTGGTACATACTTTAAATTTAAATTGTCTGTAAAATTCAGGCCATSTCTTCAAATCTTCCCATTACAAAAAGTTTAAAACTAGTTTTCAAATCAAATTTTTTTTTCCCATTTTTTTTTTCTCTTTTTCCTCCTTCAGGGCCAACAGTTAATAATCTGTCTACAATGTCATTGTACTGCCAGTACCAAAGTAAGAGTTTTAAATGTTCAGAACCATACTACATGCTTTGGATTTAAATCAGTCAACAACTACGAGTTTGGATGATGATTCGAGAACTAAGTTTACATAAAGATGTTAACGAAGGAGCCAATATTAGACAAAAATAAGCAAGCATAGAAAAGACCTTGCAGCTTCATCAGGGATGGTACTGCTACACTCAATCTCCTTGCTGAAATTGAATTATTTGGCCCATGTAGAACAAGAAAACAATTTTACTGCATCCCATACAGGCACAACTACAGGAAGAATCTTCTGTGACTGAAAAATAAAAATGCACCAGAGGGGAATCTGATTCCAMCTCTTCTTCAAAGGCTCTGTATCTGTCAGCAGATCTAGTCACCTGCAGATATCACTTTGCAAAACTTTTTGACGTTTCCCTAAATGTGGGGCTTATTGTTTGAAGATGGATTWGCGAGATATTGCAGAGTCAGAGCACAGCAGTGTTATCAGAAGAGCAGCTGGTGACCTTTCTGAACTCCCTGTAATCCTAATTGCTTGATCACTTAACAGGTCCCACACTGTCCAATGCCACCGAATAATGAGTGGATATTTTACAGGTTTTTGCTGGGTTAATTTTCTTTATAGCAGCTCACCCCATGCCCCATGAGTTTTCTTATTTTTGCTCTTTCCCTTGTGCCCCTCATCCCACTGGGTGTGGGGCAGGAGCGAGTGACAGTGTGGCACTGAGATGCCTGAAGGGGTTAATTCATTATTATAACATTACTTTAACATTATTTTAGCTGGTTTCTGAATCAAAGGATCAGTTTTATAAATGACACCTTCCCCTGTGTGTTCCCCAGGACACATCCTGGACAGCAGTTCAGGSTGGGATTTGCACCAACCTGAGAGAATGAGCACATGGGGGAGGAAGAGAAGTCTTTTATTGCCCAGGATTTTTGTGTGCATCTCCTCTCCAAGTCCTTCTGGAAATGAGAATATAGCTGTGAGCTTCTGAGAACACACATTTGAAGGGTTTTGAATTGGGAAAAAACAGTGCACATAATTATTTTCTGATTTTGAAACAGAACTGGCAGAAACCCAGTGTGATAAAATAATCTGCCCCAAATTATCCAAAATGTCAAGTGCTTCAATTTCTATCAATTCCATGTACAGTTAAGTTTAAATAYATTTTATAAATTGAATAAAATGCTTACATATGTTTTGGAAATATGAAGTGCTATGGTGGCATTTTATTTGATACAGATTACATGTTGTAAAAAAAGAGTGGAATTTCATTAAGCCCTGGAGGAGTACAACAGGATTTGTTTCTCACTTGGTTTGTGTCTCCAGKCTTGGTGTTTGTGGATGAGTACAAATATAAAAGGTAAAAGAAATTAAMATGAAGAGGAGAAGATTCAGCAATGAAAAGTAAACTGGAAAGGCCATGACCATGTTTGACAGGAGCCATATCTGCCGTGATAAATCTGAGGAGTCAAGACAAACCTTTCCCTCCCTCTTTTAGGTCTGTTCCTTCCATTGCTGCCATGTCCAGATAAAGTTGTTCCCGTGACTACCACTTCTTGACTAATTCATACTGTCCCCACAAAAAAAAAAAAAAAAAAAAAAAAAAAAACATCAAAAAAAAAAAAAAAAAAAAAAAAAAAAAAAAAAAATTCTTGGGAAAAGCTGGAAAATTTAGTAACCAACATGACTGTCAGTTTAATGGAGAGTTTTGTGTGCATTGTTTAAGGATTCAGTTCTAATTCGGGAGTTTAGAGGGTGACATTTGAGGCAAATGTCACTTAGCAGCTCATATTTCATGCAGTATTTACTATCTGTACTCAAAGGTTATACCTACAGTTTAAAACAAATTATATTTCCCAATGTTTTAATGACTATGAGTGCTGTGGAGTTGTGTTATTTCAGGGTCCCAGTTGCCCCCCAAAAAGCTACTTTTCCTTCAAAGATCCGTCTCCCAAACCTCCTCACTTTTTCTTTGAAGGGTTTTTTTTCAAGAGTCCAGTGTAGTGTAYGCCTTTCATCACACAGCCAAGAAATGGTGGATTCAGAAGGAGAATAAGTGTTTGTGTTCTCTCTGTTGTCCAAATAAGAAATGCAAAAGAAGATCAGAAAGCAGCACATGACACACAGAACGGCAAGGAGGCACATCAGAAATGTCCTTGATAAGAAACCTGCTGAAGGCAGAAAAWCTTCATAGGAATTTTTCAAAATACATCAAAGAGAGTGAACCAGAGAATCAGTCAAGATGGAAAATTATCCAGGTGCAAAAAGGTTGGAGGGGGAGAAGTGAAAAAATTAAATTGTGATGTTATACCCGAGTTTTCACCGTGGAGAAATTTAAAAGAGAGTCCTGMATTCAGATAACATCTGAGAACCTTTTGGAAAAGGAAAGATTGCCAGAAGAGATATTCAGAACAAACTTAGACAAATGATAACAATTGTTAAAATTGTTTACTAAAGTATTCAGTGAGGCTTTGATCAAGAAACAGAGAAAGTTAAGAAGTTTTTAAGAGTGATTTCACAAAAACACATCTCAGTAAATCTGATTTCTGCAGCAGGAAAACTAGCAGACATTTTAATAAAACAGGAATAGTTTTCTGCATGTAMGTACAAAAGACTGGGGGAAAATCATAATTTTTGTCATGTACCACAGATCTGTCAGATGCTTTGCAACAGTTAACAAGCAAGCAATAAAAGGGCCTTGGTTAATATACCATTATTGAATTTCAATTCAATTATTGAATTTTTACAAAGCTGTTGCAAATGTAAATAAATGGCTTGCTATTGATATTTTCACTCAAGAGTCTTTGTAAACCTTGTGCTATTCCTCATATTTATAAATTATCAGAAAGAAGGGGAAATCAGTRAGATGATAAAATTTGTTGCTGACACAAAATTAGTCATAATAGTAAAAATTAAATCTCAAAACTTATTCCCACATTCTTCCCTACACATCTTCCAGGCACAGTTGAAGACAGAAAGCTGGGAGAGAAAAGTTTGGTCTGGGAATTTTAGGAGAGTAAAAGTTGAAGATAAACTGCTTGTTATTATATATTAAAAAACTTCCCTGGTTATGAAACCATGACATGATTTCTGAAAATCTTTRACCAAAAAAACCCTTTTTTTTTTCACAGCCTAACACCTTTGGAGGCTTATAAGGGTGCTAAAGGGCTCCAATAATCCACCCCATGTCTCATTTCTCTTTGTCACCTTTGTGTCTTTGATTGGATCATGCTCCAGCTACTCATAATTAAACCTGTCAGTCAGAMGAGTGTCCTGACATGTTCTGAGTGAAAGAAAAACACAGCAGACTTCATGCTGAGGTGTTGCTAATGTGGGAACCTTGGAAAACGAGTCCAAACAGGGAATTTGTGACAAGGAGAGGAAAGAAAGGGAGCTGAATTGCTGAGGGAAATGGCTGATTAAGGGGACTGCCTGAGAGACAAATTGTMTTTTATATTATTGATTAGAATTTGTCCCATATAACCTTACCATTGTTGGTGTGAGCTAAAATTGCTGCTAAGAACCTTTAGCACCGTATCAGGAATAAAATTAAGTTTAAACACATGAGGGTAGGGGTGATGAGGATGGGGTAGACAAGAAAGGCCCAAAAAACCTTGCTTTGCTTCTTCCAATGCCATTTTTTTTTCGCCACAGAAAGAGATGACAGCCATCACATGTTTCACTCTGACATTATTTCATTAGTGCTAAATTTGCCTTCTAAAATCAGGCAGTTGCACCAGGAATGCTGTCTTTGATTAGAGCAATTTTAAGACTGAGCTCATTCTTAAGYACCTGGGTGAATCAGTGTCCAAATTTTTAGCTCCAATTCTTGGCCTTTGAAAATACATAAAATTGTACTGTTAGTTTGAAAAACCAAACAGATCTCATGGGAAAGRGTGTATTTTTCAACTTGAGTTTTCACTCTTTTCCTTCAGAAAAACAAAAGAAACAGTATGCTACATATCTATCTAGATTACTAGGGTTTTTTTCCTTCTAAACAATTGAATAGATTTTAAGCCATAAGCATTATCTGTTCTGACTTACCACTTAATCTGACTCACTGAATTTCATCCAGTCACTTCTGTTTTGAATTTAATAGCCTGTAAATGAACTAGAACTTTTCTCCTGGGTAGACATGCAATCAAGGAAAACATTGATTTTGTATCAGTAGCGTATTGTTTCCAAAAAGTGCTTTCTCTTGTACATCTTTATTTGAAAATCTGATGACAAATCTGACTTTTTGAAGCATCTTAAAAGAGTCTCAAGGTATGACACTCTCTGGACAGGAAAATTTCTACAAAATACTCATCTGACAGTAAGGAGTGATAAAGAATATTATATTAGTGGAAACATGTCCTGTCACTTCATATTCAGCTCTTGCTACAAATCCCTAAAATAATTTCTAAGAGAAGCAAATTTATTATCTTATTCCAGGTTTACTGCRAATCTCATAATTACATAATTGTGTCTTATTTGCAAGTGACATGAGAATACTGTTGTGTTGGTACCTGTAGCTTTGTGAAACAGTCTGAACTGTATTTCTTGGGATGTGAGGGACAGCTTGCTCATGTAAAGCTATTTTTCTGGGGGGAATAGAAGGATCCAAACCTAGAAGCAGGATCAAAATGCACTTCTCCATTCATATCTAAAAGGCTCCTAATTCAGAACTGTTTGGTTTAAAGTATATAAACCCCACAGCACTGGAGTAATGCAAAAAAGGCAGTTTTTGTAGAACCAAAGTGGTTTTTTTTCAGCTTTAAAAGCACATGGTACCAGTCAGAGGGTATTCACAAAGACCTTGTAAAGATTTTGTGGGGTGCTGTCTGCAGGGCTGGGTTACCTGAACTGCAAACAGAACTAATGCACTGAAATCACTGAAATAAAGAGACTCCTTCAAATCTTGTCATACCCTGCACAGGGACAGTTGAGGCAGACAAAGCCAGGGGCTGCTGTGGGCTTCTGASTGAGGTGACTTTCCCTGAAATCCCTGCCTGCAGTTTCTGTATCCATATTTTATCCATGTCATGTCCCAAGTGATGGTGTCAGACCCCACATCCACCCSACAGCTTGCCTTTAGCTGACACCTGAATGAAATCACAGCAGAGTTAAACTGCCAGACACCTTTTTATCACAGATCTCACAAAGGCACATTTGCCCTTCTGCCCAGCTCTAACACCTGCAGAGGCTCGATCAGAGCTCTCAGGCAGAATTGTAAAGGTTCCTGGGCATGGAGAAGACATGAAAGAGGAAACAAGAGGTGCTGATGTGATGTGTGGAACCTGTTAGCAGAGCTGGGCATGTTTCAGCTGTGCCCAGTGTATCAGAGGTGTTAAAATCAAAGGTGCAAGTGAATGTTTACAGTGTGAAAGTCCAACAGCGGAGGGCACAGAGTGTTTCAGAATGGTTTAAAGGGAGCCTGTGTGGTGTCAGCTCCTCTCTTCTCTGTCTAGGCTGTAGAGGGATCCTAGCAAAGTCTCTGCTTCGTGCCAGAAACATTCAGGAGCTTGTCCTGATGGCTCAGCTCTCCAGGAGAGCAATCTTTGTYAGCACAGCTCCCACCGTGGTGCAGCTGCTGCCTGCTACTCTGGCTGGAAATGCCAGAACACACTAAGAACTGATAGCAAAACAGCTGCAGACAGCTTTGCTCTTGTCTGATCTCTCAATAGAGGCATTATTAATTACAGTTGGATATTTCCATTTGCATTGCCAGCTCTCAGAGCAGAGTGTATAATTTAATCCTAAAACAGATCCACTTTATCTTATATTCTACTAAAGGGAACTGAGGGACACATGATAGGCTTTACATTTCTTGCAATGTACATTCGTTTTATGAGGTAGCATTTTCTATTTTCTGCACAATTCAGGCTAAGAAAGAACTTTCTAAAGATTCATCTAAACAAGACGATTTTCTTGTCTCCCACCTCTATCTACCTCAGCTGTATTTGTCTTTTCTAAGCAAAATAAATAAAATAAATGCTTTTATAACAAAAATAGCCTGAATGTTAAATAAGCTCCTCAGAGCTTTGCTGCTGTATTTCTGAAGGACTTCTGATGGTTAAATAAGATCTGTCTTTGTTCAACTCACAATTCCTTAAGCTAAGTAAAGATAGAAATTGTGCAGAAAAAAATTTCTCTTAAATTTCATAAGGTTTTCAAAGATTGATTAATTTCAAAGCCAGATCAATTCACATRTTTCCCTCCACTGGTTGGAAATACACCCATGTAGGTACCATTTATTTCTATTTCTCCTATTCTCCTAACTCTCTGTGGAGAATCTACTTCCATGTTAGAATCTTTGTTCCAATCTATGAACTCTATAGCAAGTTAAACAGTTTTACATTCAGATAAGGACAGCAAAGAATATAGAAGACTACAAATGAGGTGGAAAAGGACTTGCCAAATTTAGGTGGGGTTTTGTCATAGTGTAGGAAGTAAAACCAAATGAATGACTCTAGTGAAGTATTTTAGTTGAGAGTTTACTTTTTTTTYCTCTGTTGGTTTCTACTCCCATCTAATCAGTCAGAGATTAGTATTAATCTCAGTATCAGTAAAATAATATCAGTAAAACAGAAGCTGAAAGTGATTTTCCAAATGGAGAAACAGAGTTAAAAAAAAATTTGACAAACTCTTTTCCATATTGTTCTTCTAACTCTCCCTGGATCATTTTGTTCAGGTAGCCTTTGTGCCATTTATTCATATTCTTCACAGATAAAAGACCAAAGAGGACATTTGCTAGCTAATACATGCAAGGAACAACTAAACTTACCAAACTTTAAACATTTAACTGCTCCCAGCCCCTAGTAAGAAGCCCATGAGTGTTTGCAGGCCTGGCAGTGAGCAGGRCAGGGGCACCAAGCCTTGTTATTGYTATTTTGCTGTCTTATTTGTTATTTCTTTRACAGTTTTACACACCAAGTGTCCATGCTGGTGTTTTTTCTCTTACACCATCAGGCTGCTACGAGTTTGCACRGCCCTGAGTGCTTCCCCAGATCCCTTTCTCACATTAAAACTTTGCCCTAAAATTCATTCCATATTTTGTAGCTGGGCTGCGTTGGAGCTGAGCCTTGGGCCAGGGAGAGCTGCACCCCTCAGAGGAATGCAGGCAGAGGGTTACAGCTAAAATTGTGCTTGTGGTGCCTGTGTTTATGAACTTTTAAGCAGGGMTAAGTGCAGTGGTTAATCCCACCCCGAGCTGTTGTTTCAAGGCCTCTGTAGGTGCAAATCTCACGCTGGTTCTGTGTGGTTAAAATTGCCAACCTGCGTGATCTGTGCTGTCTCATCTGATTCAATTTTGTCTGCGCCTTTGAAGCACACGAGTTTCCCATTAAAACAGTGGGAGCACAAGTGATAACTCTCCTCATTTTCCTTTTGTTGGCACAGGGRTTGTGCTTCCTGCCCTCCAGGGAATTTTGGATAAGTCATTGTCAAGACAACTCTCAGCGGGATCCAGACCTTGCATGAAAAATTACATTTTTCACAACTGATATTTTAAAACAAGTCCCAAACACCGGGCAGGAGGTGGTGGTTCAGGGTAGTATCTGATGACAAAACATCTCCACAGAAAAAGAGCCTGAACTACAATTACTCTGTTCTGAGAATCACTGGATGTCTCTGCTTCACACCACTTGGTTTTCATCATCTCTTTTTTTATTATATCCAAATAACTGATGCAAATCAAAAGTAAGGATTAGAAAAATTAGGAGGGAAGAGCCCAGAAGAAAGCATGCCACTTTCTTCTAAACAGATGAAGTTKTTTGAAGGAGCTGGATAAGGCAAAAAGGAGCCCCATGCTTAAATTATTTTGGCCAGTGATTTGGAACAGAGAGCATTTTTAATCCTGTGAGAGTGCAACACCTTACATGATGTACAAGTGCCTCACAGACAGAAATTATTGCCACCATTTATAATATAAATGGCCATATCTGTGCAACAGGGTTCATTACTAGATAATGCCGTATCTGAACTGAAAAATTAAACTGTTTAGTAGCAGCACAGTAGTTCCCTTGGCAGTAGAGCTGTGAAGTTAAACTGAAATGATTCTCTGCAAGGTCATTTAGAGATCTCCAAAATGCAGCTCATTCTGTGCTCCTCTGCTAAACCAACACACTCACAAACCCAGAGCTCTACAGAAACTGATGGTTTTTATTTGTGTACGTGAGAAAACAATTTTTCTCCTTCAAAATGTTACAGAATGTTCTTACATGTGGTACCACTAGAAATCCACTTTATAACAAAAACTCTGGGCTTTTTGAGCAACACAGCAGGCAGAGGATTCCCAAACACTCTGAGCAGGGTGAAGAATTAACACTGGATTTACATATTGAAGACAACATTGTCTGAGAAGCCGCTGTCTGATCCCCTCAGACTCTGCTGGGAGTGCCTTGAGGAGCCTTTGAGAAGCTCTGCTGACTCTTTCTCACTCTAAGCACATAAACCATAYACTGCTGGCTGAAACTTTTCCAATTTCTGGATGGTTTTGGCCATATTAAGAGGAGTTTGAGAAGAGCTTATGGAGAATTAGAAATACTTATCCAGAAGCCAGTAGCTTAGCAGCTGGTTATTCTGAGCTGCTAGTTTTTCTCCTATCAATTTTAATGATTTTCATTTCAGAAGAATCATCTTAATAATACAATGGGAGCAGGAATAACACATGCAAATGTTTGGAGGTTACTGGCTTAATAAATATAATTTCTGTCCAGCCCATCTATTCTGCTAGAATTATTTTTGCAGCTGTTGATCTCTCTTTTTCTTTTTCTTTTTCTTTTTCTTTTTCTTTTTCTTTTTCTTTTTCTTTTTCTTTTTCTTTTTCTTTTTCTTTTTCTTTTTCTTTTTCTTTT